>NW_016690356.1:644504-704891 GCF_001604755.1 Lepidothrix coronata | reverse complement strand
GAGGTCCCTTCCAACCCAGCTGATTTTATGATTCTCCTTGCAGAGTGATGGGATGGTTTGGGTTGGAAAGGACCTTTGGCGGTCGTCTAGTCCAACCCCCGTGCAATGAGCAGGGACATCTTCAACAAGACCAGGTTGCTCCAAGCACCATCCAGCCTGACCTCGAATATTTCCAGGGATGGAGCATCCACCACCTCTCTGAGCAACCTGTGCCAATATTTTACCACCTTTGTTGCAAAAAATTCCTTTGGAGCAATCCCAAGCTGTGTTTCTCGACAGGGCTTTGAGATGTGGGAGCTCCAGATGAGCTAAGCATCACCATGCTACCTTTTCCCCTGGTGTAAATACCCCAGCCCAGTTACAAACTCTTCCTTTTGCTTTATTTTATTAAACATCACGAGGATAAGCATTACATCTTTTCTTGCCACTGTGGAAATGTTGCTGCATTTCTAACCCAAGCACTTGGGGTGGCTTTTGGGTGGCCACAGAAATTGTTTAATTCAGGTATTCCATCTCAGAGGCCACTGAATGTGCGATTATTGCTTCTCAGTCGAGTTTGGGGCTTGAAGAGTCAAGTACTTAGGTCTTGTTTTCCAAAGTCCCTTGAAATACTCAAGCCTGAAAATTGTTATGTGCTCATTGCAAAAGCTCTTGACCATGTGGTTATAGGAGGGAGTCACTAAAATGCTTTTTTCTAATCTTTTAAAAAGAAAATTATTGCTTAAATCTGGCTCTTTTATTAGGAATTAGGGGCTAAATCCCTTAGACCATAAGTGTTCGTTTTTTCCTTTTTTTTTAAACTCGTGCTGCATAACCAGTAAATCACATAATTAGTGGTAAATTATTTCAAGAAGCGATTCTTAAATTTAGGACAAGAAGTGGACCTTTCATTTCCCTGAGTGGAAACAGATGATGAAGCTTCTGATCTGGGAGGTTTCCATCCCAGCTGAGAGTTTGGACAATGCTGAGGAAGGAATGGATGTGGGAAAAGCCTGGTCCCAGGCAGGTGCCAGTGTGGTACAGCTGAGTGGATGCAGGAATCCTGGACTCCATGAGGATGCTCCAGCTCCTTCAGCTCAGCAGCTCCCAGAGGTTTTTCCCCTTCCATTCTGGTTCAGACAGATATAAAGTTTTTGGATTTAGAGGTGGGCTTTAGCCAAAACCCAAGTCTTGATGTCCAGGGATGGCTGGAGGGTGGAGTGTCTGCTTGGGTTGGTCTGAGTATCCCCCTGGCAGTGGTGGGTCACAGCACCCAGCCACTACCACAGCGTTTTGGAGATGAAATATTAGTTTTCCATTCATTGGTCTGGATTCTATTTCCACCCTGAGAGCTGGCAGAGATTCCCAAAGTGCCTGACTCCCATCGAAACCCCTGTAACAGTGGCTCTGATGCAGCTGGAGGGAGGATATTCCAAGCCCAGATTTTCCTGCTGCTCTGGCAGGGCAGCATTAGGAAATGACAGGCTGCGGTGCACGGATAGCACTGGGAAAAGACTCCACTTCATTTTACTCCAACCAGAAAGTTTGTTCACCCAGAAGCCCTTTTGGGGGAGCTACTTATTTTCTAATCTTGTGGTAATAATGGAGTGATGCAGAAGTCTGGGGATAATGAAGACAAACTGATTTCCTAATGCACCGAGCACAAAATAGAAGCAGGGAAGGGTTTCAGCAACGAGACAGAAAAAGAGTTTATTTTAAATAAAGATTACAAAAATAACCTACTGTCAAAGATGATGTGAAAAACCATTAAATAGCAATTTAACGTAATTATAATCGCGGGTGAGCTAAGGGCTATCTTACACAATTCCAATCAATCTTGCTGTCTGGCTGTGTTATCCTGAGCCCTCAGTCCTGACTCCAGCGTTCCCCCTGCAGAAAGGCTCTGTTTAGGAAGCAATTCCATGACAGCCAAAGCCATTGGGACCGAGGGACGTCCCCTGCCTTCCGCAGCCGTGCCAGCCCTTTGCGGGAGCCGGAGCGTGGCACCTCCCAGGGATCTCACCAAACGAGGAGCAGATGGCACCATCATGCTTGGCTGTGCTAGAATTTTATGAGCATGGTGGATCCTTATTTACTAAGCTGGCAGAACTCTGCACGCCCCTGCCCTTTCCCAAGAAGGGCATCGATCAGCCAGACCATGCTCATCCCACAAAGTGCTTCTGCTCCCAGGAAATCATGTGCAAGAGAGAAAAGGGCACTGGAAGAACCTTCAAGCTGGGAATCAAATGTCTGTGCAGATGCCTGTACGTGTTGGTGGGACCCTGCCTGTTGGGTCATAGTGGCCTTGGCTGGGACTCAGAGCAGGGTTGGGATGTCCCGTGTCTCCCCCCAGCATTTTGGTCTGAAACAAAGGCTCCTCTGTCAGCCTGGGACGAAGAACCCAAGAAAAATTAATAAAACTAATCTTGGTAATCTAATTTGGCGCTGGTTTGAAGGATTCTCTAGTCATAGGAGGTTAATCAGAGACTAATTGATAGGGTTTGGTAGTTGCCCTTCATTGCAGTTTTGGCAATGCTGGACCAAAATATCGTAGTGGGGAGCTGATGGCACCATCCTGCCCCAGCTGGCATGATTTATATCCCAACAAGGGGGTGAGGTTCAGCCCAGCTTTGGACATGCTGGGAAGAGGTTGAGTGTCTCTTGTTCCCATGAAAATCAACATGAAGGGCTAAGCATTTTCCCTGCTTGCCAACGTGTCCCAGGGTGCTGGTCCCAAAGAGGGCTGCACCCTTCTCCGTGGCACCTGGGAATGCAAAGAGAAGGCAGAGCTGGACCAGGAGTGGCTGGGGGTTTCTCCATGTCACTTGGATGTTTCTGGATTGACAGTTGGACTTTATGATCTCAGAGGTCTTTTCCAGCCTTCGTGATTCCACAAATCTTTGATGGGTCTTTGGGAAGCACAAAGGCTTTTGCTCAAGTAGCTCTGAGCAGCTTCTCCTGCCTCCTCCTGAGCCAAAGAACCCTTCCCAACACTCCATGCTGGTATTTTCCAGGTCAAGCTTAGCCACAGTGTTCTCTGGATTGCAAGGAAAGCCTCTTGAAAAGCGAGCAACAGGGAGGCAGGACCAAGGGGGAGATGCCCTGAACCACTGTCAGCAGCCTGAGGGAGCTCATTTCATCCCCAGGCAAAGAGGAGCTGGGGATTAGCTTTGCGTAAAAGATTGTTCTGAGGGGGTAAATGTACTAATTAATTTGATTTTCACTTGGAAAAGGGGTGGTGGTTTGAGAGCTAAAATTGCCTGATTATTGCCAGCGCGTAAATTTCTCCTAGAAATGTGGCTGCAGTTTATCCTGATCATATTCAACTTCAGGCAATGAAAATTCTTCTTTCTGTTTGTTTTGGCTCTCCTCTTGCTGCTACAGCGTCTGCAAAAACATGTCATGCATGAAATGCTCCCCTCCATTTCGACAAGTTGTTCCTTATTCTTGCTAATTTTTCATTAAGAAAAATGCCAGGAACACCAGAGACCCCGTCAGGTCTCTGTAATAGCTGTGCAGCAAGATTAAAGGCTGAGAAGTGTGGGGCTGCTGGCATCGCTTCCTATCCATTATTTTAATGTCTTTGTTGGAGAAAAAAAAAAGTCTCCCGACCCATTCCTGCACTTCTCAGCCACGACAGCTGGAATTTTGCCTCTGGAAAACACTCACGACAGGGTGTAATGTATAGTTTGTACAAGGTAAATGTGCTGGCCAGGCCGGGTTGTTACACACCGTGTTCAGCCAAAAACTGCCTCGAGCTGGCTCTGGGTGCTGCTGGTGGCTGAAGGGGGGCAATTAGTGTGATTAGAGCAGAAAGTGGAGGTTCCAACCAAAACAAGGGGGTTGGTGGGATAGAAAAGTAGAGTTTCTCAACCAGTTCCAAATAACTCAACAACGGGGTCGTGTGCCGGGTGAAAGGGACCACGAGGCACGTGGACCATAGGTGGGGATGAGGAGCAGGGTTTTGGTCATGACCCACACTGATGCCTTAAATAGGAGCAGGAGAGATGCTCTGGAGGTGAAATTCAAGGCTGAAGTTTCCATGGATAAGTCCTCTAAATCCCTGTAAGAGCTGGGGAGGTCTGAGAAGGGCAGAGGACCCGACCGCTGATGAGATGATGGGGGTGAGAGGGAGGATTTAGGGTGTGAGGAGCCCGGGAGCTGAGGCTGGAAAAGCTGCTGTGAGAAAGGAGGTCAGAGGGTTTGAGTGGGATAAATGGTGATTTTTAGTGACCAGTGTCCACCAACCTGCATTGATTGGTGGCCATGTGGGGTTTGGAGTGAAACAGGTCCATCCCTGACCGGAGGTGGATCTGCAGAAAGGGAACGTGCAGGAATGAGGTAACTGGACAACGCTCTCAGGCCCAGGATGGGATTCCTGGGGTGATCCTGTGCAGGGCCAGGAGCTGGACTAGATGATCCTTGTGGATCTCTTCCAACTCAGGACATTCTATGACTCTAAAACTGGGATTTTAGGGTATTTTTATCAGGGGCATTTTTATCAGCTTCCTTACCCCTCCCACCCTCTGCCTTGTGTTGTCAGCCTCCAAAAGCACAGGGAAATCTTCCATAAAACCCATTAAATGGGATTTTAGAACTGAAGGGCACAGTTAAACTGAGCAGTGTCTGACACAGTTCAAGGTTGCTACAACAAAGCAGCAGTGGGTGAGAAATTTGGTATCTCAGTACCCAAAATAACCATTTCCCTGCACAGAGAAGCACGTGCCTTCAAGCACAGAGCAAACTTGGTGATGCAGCTGCAGAGAGCCAGGAACCAGCTCCTGAAATGGGAAGAAGAGTCATTTACATGGTAATTAATAGCATTTGTGCATGTGAGGGCCGGTGTGTCCCCAGGGACCTCCTTCATCCCAGCACACTCGTGGGGACCCCTCATCCCCGAGAGCAGGGAAGGAAGCAGAGCCCCCAAATAGCTTCATTTCCTCAAGGACTTCCCCCAGCAGATGGGATAAAATTGCTATAAAAACCCAGAATCCCGAGACAGGGAAATATAATGAGCTGTGGGCAAGGGGAAAAAATAAATGCTGAGGGATATTTATGCAGCGTGGGGAGTAGAGAGACCAAATCAGAAATTCCAATTAAGTCCATAATTTATTTCAACGGAAATATTAAAATTAGAGATGGGCCCAAGCGGTGAATTTCCGATTGGGATCCTGATCCAAATGGCATGTCTGGGGTGGGTCCATGTGGAACAATCTCCATCCTGTCATGATGAACAGCATGGACCTGCACCCACTGGCAGATCCTCCAAAAATTCTGTTGGAACCCCGTTAGATGAAGTAGCAGCATTCAAAGGGCATCATAAATGGTAGATATTGGGAGATGGCATAATTAAAAAAAAATACATATTAATATCTCTCAGCCAAAAATTTACAGGAAGAAAGGAAGGATACATTGAGAAATAGCACATACACCCTGATTAAACAAGGGGGAATTAGCCCTGGGGAATGCCCAGGACAAAGAAGGGGCAGTTCCCTTTTGGTTTGGCTCAAGAGGTGAGGAATTAAAAGGCTGGTAAAAGCTGCTGCAGATTTATGAAAGGGTGAGAGCACAACGCATTCAATGCCATTTCAGCAGGACTCTGTGTTGCTAATATTTACTATTAAAAATATTCTCCGTGCTTGACCAGAAATTGCTCTGGGGCTGGTGCACGGCCTGGCTCTGTCACTGCTGGCAGTAACATCCCAGGAGGGTCTGGGCAGTGGCCACGGTGGCACCATGTCCTGGCACCCCGTCCCAGCACCCTGGGCCTGGTTGGGTTGTGATGGGAGCATCCCCACTGCCTTTGAGTTCACACCCATCCTGGTACTGACATGGGAATCTCAAGGAATTAGAAGAGAAAAGCCTCATTTTCTCCTGTAAGAGAGTGATTCCAAAAAGCGTTGCCTTGGTGGCTCCGTGCAGCTCATCAGCACCAAGGAGTGGGTTTGTAGGGTTTCTTTCCACCTGGGTCGCTCACCAAACATCTCCACTTGGGTCTGTGTTGCTTTGCTCTCTGGGATCCCCATCCCATGGCCATGATCTCTGTGGACAGATCAGACAGGGGGATCCACCACTGCAGGCTCACCAGAGCACCAACAGTAGCACCCAAAGCTCTTCTGCAGGGTCAGCAGGTCAACCCCAACCCCACACACCCGCCCCAGCTGCTGGGTTTTCCTTTCAAAGCCTTGCACCTCCTCAGGAGACCTGTGTTAGCGTTTCATTTCAGCCTTCCAACATCCACAGCCCTCGTGAGTCATGTTTTCCACCCCCCTCTTATTTAACACGCCGCTCTCAGCCAACACGTTTTATGGCCCAAAGTCGTCGTGATTAGAAATGTGTGTTTTCAATGTATGTTTTCAATGTGTGTTTTCAATGTACCTTCCCTCCCTCTGCCCCATTCAAACCCTCCATTTACCAAACGGAGAAAAGTATTTTAAACATGTAGATCAAAATTACACACCAGCTTAAACGTGTCACTTTTTGGCACGGCCACCTCGTTTCTCAGCCAAGACTTGCAACTAAGATTTCTGCTCCTCTATTTTATTGATGTCCTTTTTTTTTCTTTTACTTTCCACGAGCACAAATAGCCACTTAAGCAAAATAGATTTAACCCCTAAGTATCTGCTCCATCTGCTTCCCTGGGGCTTGGGTTTTGTGCTGATGCACAACATTTCTCAATACCATGGTGGTGCTTGTTGGCCATGTGAAGTTTCTTGGCTTCTCCAAGCTGTCTCGGGTCTTTCAGCTTGGGCTTAAACCCCCTGATGGCTCCACATGAGGAGTTATGGGTTTTCCCAGTTGCAAATATGGGTTTCTTAAATAGAAAGGTCTGAATCTTAAGTAAATAGAGGCTAATTTATAGCCTGCATCTCATTTACAAGGAGTTTCTAAGGTGATGTAGCCTTTAATGCACTGTGCAATTAAAAGGGGGATTGTGGCTGCAAAAAAGAACGGCAGCTAAAAAAAAAAAGAGAATATGAAACACTATTTTGCACTGTATTTGCTCTCGTAACAGGAAGATCCCACCAGGCAAAGGGGTTGAGATGCCGAGGCTGGAAATGGAATATGTTTGATGACACGCACAGAGAACATTTTGTCTCCTGGCACATGAGGCATAAAACACAACCCTGTTGTGCAGTGTAGGGGTTTTCCAGGCTTCTCTGCTGCATTTAGAACTCTGTGGCCTCAGGTAATAAATACATGTGTACACACACCCACGTTCATCCTTATCCCGGGCCGGGGATTAACCAAAACAGGGGAAGTGCATCCTTGGTGGAGCTCAGTTACCAAGGCTGTGCCCGAGCATCCGGGTCAAACCTGAGCAGCAGGAACAGAGGGGACAGCAAGAGGCTCTTGGTTTGTCTCTGAGTGGATGCAGGGCAAAATTTGATAATGTCCCACACTTGGAAGTGACTCCTTCCCCTGCAAACCAGGGAGCAAATCCCCTCTTCCCTATCCCAGCAGTGACAGTTGCTCCCGCTTCCCGGGCTGGTGGGACACGCCAGGTCTGATGTGAGCAGGGATTCTGACTGACACCATATAGCAGTGGCAACAGATGGAACCATAAGATCAATATACAGTCCACATAATTAAGAATCGTGTATTTAATTGTGCCTTTTCAACAAGCATTTCAAATGCTCCTTAAATCAGCCACGTGGTTTTTGATATGGGAAACAGTTGTGAAATGTTTCATTTGGAAACAGCAGAGGCTGATCCAAACAAGCTGAGCCGCTGCCTTGTGTTTGTGAAAGGTTTTTGGCAGCTCTGGGGGTGGAGGGCTCTCCACAAACCATCTCTGTGTGAGTGGGTTGTGATATCCAAGAGATTAACCTGGGGGGGTAAAGTAGAGCGCAGTTAATTTTATCCTTCTGAAAGCTTTCGGCTTAGTCCTTCAAAATTCTGTGGTTTTGGATGAATCAAAGTGTTTTAAACTCTAATAGCTCCCATGTGAGTTCACCGTTGTGGTATTTTGGGGAACCTGAGGCACAGGGGGGTCCTATGGGCCAGGTTAGGTGGGGGGAGCAGGAGAACTGAGCCCTCCCTGCCTCTTTTCTCCTTTGCTTGAGGGTTTGATCAAGTAGGACTAAAACCCTTCCCAAAATCAACATTATCCACCAAATGCTACAGCAGAGAATGATCTGAGCAGCCTGTTTGTAAACTTGGAAGGACTGGATGTTCCCTCACGTCAGTGTTCTCCCCTGAAAAGCTGAAATGAAAGATGTTGCATCCTGTGAGGAAAATAATCCCGTTTGGCTACTCTTTTAGGGGTCTAACCAAAGCAACGGGCTGGAAATCAAACCTGACCAAGTGGTGGTTTGGAAGTTGTCCCGTCGCCTGCTGCCCATCCCCAAGCACACAGCGGGATGCTCGGGCAGCCACAATCCTTGTGTGATTCTGGAAGGGGCCTGGGTGGTGGGGAAGAGACTCTGCTGGGGAAGGCTGGGAAAACATGGAGCCCTGGCCATGGGACCACTGCCCTCCAGCAGCTTTCTGTGTGGTGCTGTGCCAGCACTGACACGTGTTGAAGGCTTTGAGTCTGGGAAGAATACCAGGGAATCATGGAATGGTTTGGGTTGGAAGAGACCTTTTCAGGTGATCTAGTCCAACCCCACTGCGGGGAGCTGGGACATCCCAGCTTCCCACCAGCCCCAGGGGACCTCGGGACAATCCAGGTGGTCAGAGATGGTCAGCAGAGCCTGGGGTGCTGCAGGAGGTGCCTTTGCAACTGCAGGGGGAGACAAAATTGTGCCCCCCATATCACATATTTTTGCCATTTGGCATCATCTCTTGTTCTAAAGGGTTTCACCACCTTAGCAAGGTGCTTTTGGGTTGTTTCCACTCGCCAGTGCCATTTTAGGAGGTCATTTGTTTATCTGCTGGTTGGAACAGAACATTAAAGCCACATCCAGACAAGTCCAAGGGCCGGGAGGAGGCTGGTCTGGTCCCTCAGGAACCTCAGCCACCCCACCTGAAGGGGCTCAGCCCCAGGCCACCCCTGGCCCTCAGCACATCTTCTCCAGGGCTCAGGGGGCTGTGCTGTGGTGGTGAGAGATCAAGGGGGTGGAGAATCCCAACTCCACCACCCCCAGCACCTCCCAAGCAGGACCCCAAACCCTGCAGTGGTTCCTCCCTGGCTCAATTTATCCTGAACGTGGCCACATCACTCAAATGGCCTCGGCGCTCCTCTGTTCGGGCAGGTAATGATGATACAGACTCATTTATGCAAGATTATCCTTTTATCACATTTCCAGACTCATTTATGAGGCTCATGTTTTCCCCCCAAGGGCATCATCAAGTGAGTTAAGTTGTACTATTTGCCTCCTGCAGTGAACTGGCAGGAGCCTACTTCATTGACTGATGAGGGCTGCTGCCTCCGCCAAATAGGGGCTGTGTGATGGATATTTTACTTGTGAATATTATAGCTGGAAATTAGCATGTTTATTGAGGTAGAATGTGTTTGTTTACATTCTGCTACCCATGGTATTACCTTTTATGACCTGAGTTGTTTAGCTGAAGATAAGCGTAAGCGCTCCCCATCTGGGGGAGGGGAGGGAGGAAATTAAAAAAAAAAAAAAGGAAAAAAAATAGATTAATGAGCTCCTAGATATCAAATGATGGTTTAAGTAAGTGACAGAGGTGCCTCTCTGGGAGCTGCCTGGTTCCCCTCACCTGGGCTGGAGCACAGAGGGGTGGGAGGGAGCAGCTTGGCTCAGTTTTATCTCTTTTTGCCTGTGAAGAAAGAGGCTTTTCAGGGGTGAAACCAACCAATCTGTCTTGAAGCATCCAGCAGCAATTGGGGTTGGCATGATGAGTGGGAAGAGCTCAGGGTCCCAGTCTTCAGTGTGCAGCCCTCCCCCTTCTGGAGTTGTTCATCATCTCATTGTCTTGATTCCATGGTGAGAGCCAGGGCTCCAGCTTTGGGCTCACCAGCACGTCTCAGAACAGACCTGCTTCCCCCAGCCAGGGAAAACTAGGAGATAATATATAGAAGTGCCCCTCTTGGTGTCAAATTTTCCTAAAAAGACTTATTCCTTGCCTACTTTAAATGACAGTGGCACATTCATTATGTGAATTACCTGGTCACAGAGCTGGCTGCTGTCAGAGGCATCCCAGCCCCACAGTCAGGAGGGTCTGGAAAACAGCACATTCCCAACCCCTACAAAATGGAGGTTGTGGAAGTGCTCATCCATCAAGTGCTCGGGTACATAGGGGTGTCACCCCCACACTCAGAAATGCCTGCCTGGAGTAGGGAATTTGCCCTGGCAAACAGGGGGCTGGGTGCACACTGGGCACCCTGCTCTGGGTGGGAGGTGTTTGTGGAATCACAGAGCCTGTCCTGAGCCCAAGTCAAGATTTAATTTCATTTTCAGAGGCGCCTGCCAAGCTCTCGCTCGGTGCACTCCTGCAGACCAAAACGTGCTTTATGTCAAGGCAAAGAAATGCTCATTTTTTTTTTCTCTTGCAGCTAAATTTGGCTCTAATTTTCATGGCCTTTAAAAAGATATATCACCACATACGAGCAAAAGAGAAAAGAATTAGTATCATGTCAGCTAGGGAGCAAAGAGGAGGCTTCAGTGACGGGCAGAGCTCTCTGAAAACCGCGGCTGGGAAATCCTCCAGCTGCCCCAGAGTCCCAGGAGGCTTTCCCTGGCCTGTGGGTTGAGACTGAAATCACACCCACACCCCTATTTGCATTCACTGTGCCCGGTGTTGGGGACACGGTGGCCTCGGGGGGCTTGCAGGTGGCACCACTTCCATCTGCAAGAAGTGGCACCTCGGAGAGCAGTGGGAGCGTTACCCCATCAACATCTGCCTCTCGTGCCTTGCTCACCACGTTAATTTGCTGCTGCCTGACTCTCCAGGGTGAGATGGAGACAGATATGACTTCACTGTTACAATAAGTAGTAATAAAAATTATGATTGCCAATATCTGGGAGGCACACACTTGTGAGTCGGGAGATGAAGCGAATTAACAGCTTGAAAAATTGTTGGCCCTGGCAGAAAGCAAAGGCTGTAAATGTTGGGATTATTTCCCCCGCGACAGGGCTGTCAGCAGGGGATGGTGCAAGCGGGATGTTCTCTGGTCCCCACAAGAAATCATTTCCCCTTTCCCTTGGATGTGCAAAGCCCTTTGTCAGGGGTGCCTTGAGTTGGTTGGAGTGTTTAATGTGTGGCAAATGTAGGCAAGTGATGCACAGATGGCCGGGAGGGGGTAAATCAGCTCTGTGTGTGTCCCACGTGTGACAGAAGCCATGGTGGATTTGTACCCACAAAGTCACTTCTTCCCAACCTCTGGGCCAAAACTTGGTGATTTATCCTGGGTCTCTGCCTCTTCCTGCTCACCAAAAGAGCTCTCAGATAACTCCTGTTATCTGTGTTGGCTTCCTCTCCTCATCCTGCTTTTGGCCTTAAAGATCCCATGATGTCATAAATTCCTGCTTGTGCCTTCTGCAGGAAATACTCAAAGTGCACAGTTTGCCCAATGGGCTCAACTACATTTGCATGAAGAGTTCATTGAGCAATTATGAATAACCTACAAGTTTTAAAAACAGCCTCTTTGTGGCTAATTTGAATGTTTGCTGCAAAGTGCAGCATTTGCTGAATTAATGAGTCATTACAGATATTTCACTGAGCTCTGGTGGCACTGCCTGCTGCTGCATGAAGGGCTTTTTATTCTTCCATTGCACCTGTACCATTCCAGCGACATGCAATGCTTAATTTCTGCAAATTACTCCTACTAGAGCAATATGAAATACAACTAACTTGGGGGAAGGAGAGGTATACTTTAATTAAATCATCTTGCAATTAGTCCTTGAGTGATGAGGTAAGGTGGTTTATCTCTGTGCAAGTGGTACCAAACCACTGAGGAGATGCACAGAGAGGGAATTCCAGGTTTTGTAGTGGCCTTCAAATTCCTAAAGGGGCTCCAGGAGAGCAGGACAGGGACTTTGACCAGGGCATGGAGTGGCAGGACAAGGGGAAATGGCTTCCCACTGCCAGAGGGCAGGGACAGATGGGATATTGGGAAGGAATTCCTGGCTGGGAGGGTGGGGAGGCTCTGGCACAGGTTGCCCAGAGAAGCTGTGGCTGCCCCTGGATCCCTGGAAGTGTCCAAGGCCAGGTTGAAGCAACCTGGGATAGAGGAAGGTGTCCCTGCCTGTGGCAGGGGGTGGGATTGGATGGGCTTTAAGGTCCCTTCCAACCCAAACCATTTTGTGGTTCTATGACTCCATAAATTGGATATAAATTGCAATCAGGTGAGTTGTTCAACAGTGGGAGATTTCTTATAAGTGTCCAAACAGCTGTCTGGGGTTGCTTTTGCTGCTTGCTTGGGACCTCCCAGAATTAGAATCAATTTAATTAAAATTGATATTTTCTAGAATAAATGCATTTGGGCCCTGACACAGTGGCAAAATACACAGACAAATCAAAACACACCATCCATCAGATGTTTTGTGACAAGGAGGGTGCACAATGTTGTGTGTGGATACTGGATTTGATCCTTTGAAAATTCCCTCTCAACTCTGCTCCTCTGCTCCCCACATCACTTTTGGGGAGCGTTGCTCAGGGAGCAGAGGGTGACCCTGTTATCCATTCACACCAGTGTGAATTCAGAGATCCAGGCACCATCCAAACCATCTCCTAGGTGGGATAGGGATTTCACTTTGGATTCCCTTTAGATTCTTTGCTGGAGAAGGAGATGAATGGCTGAGTGCTCCCCCAACAGCATTTAACACGATGTAAAATTTTCTTAATGATTTATTGTCCCTGGTGTTTTAGGCAGAGAAAATATGTTCTCAGTCTGTCCTGTCTGACACTGAAAACCTTGTCTGGTGTACTGAGCCCTCCAAAAGAGATGAACATCTTGTTTGAAGACATCTAAGAGCCCCTTGGGAAGCAAACGTGAATTCCTCTGTTTGCAGCTCCTGTCCCAAATTGAAAAGCAAGTGTTAAAAAGGGCACATGCAGGACAAACCTGTCCTTCAGACCACTCTTGTTCAGGTATAAAAAGAATAAATTTATTAAAAAAAAGCCTCTAAATGTAGTTTAGTGGCAGGATTTGGAAAAAAAAACAGCAAAGTGAAGGCAATTCAAAGCAACAGCAGTTCCTCTCTCTCCTCTCAGCAGACCTGGGTATCATGAGAACCAGTGGGATGCAACCCAGGGACGTGCACAGGGATGGTTTCATGCAAAATCTCATTTGTTTCAAGTTTAGAAAGCTGTTTGTGTAATAATATAACTTCAGGTTCACCTCCCCTGTGAAGCTGATAAGCAGCATGACCATGAGTACACAAATACATCCGATGGTGAGAAGAATAAGCAAAAAGCCCGGCCTGAATTTAGATTTTGGGTTTGTCTTAGGTTGCATAACAACCTTAATGTTACTTAAATGTAGGTGTTTTGTGTGTGGGTGCAGGCACCCGTGTGTGTGTGTGTGTGTGTGTGTGTGTGTGCATTAATAGCAATTTGTGATAGATGCCTCTGGGGCCCACACATTCAATAAGGAAAAAAGGAGGTTTTATGGGAGATAACATAACTGTTTGCAATTTGGCTATTCATTGTATCTTTGGCATTTTATGTACTGCATTAGCCGAGGCAATTTCATGCATATGGATATAATGCATTAAGTAGGAGCATTTAAATATAGTGAAACTAATTTTATGATGATTAGTTGAAGGAGAACATTGCTTCGGTATCATCTATACAGGAGCCAATTTGCATGAAAATGCCCAAAGTTGCTATGCCAACATTTTCCGTGTTGCCGGTCGGGGTCGTCTCCGTGTCAAGACTTTGTATTAAAAATCGGTCTCCAGTGCCCGTGTCTTTTAATTCATTGCAAGCTGTAGGCCATTTGCTCACAAAGCTCTTGCAGTAAAACAAATGAATAGCTAAAATACTCATTTGCATGATTCCCATTCGAAAACGATTCCCCTGGAATTAAGGGAGCGTGTTGCTCGGTTGCGAAGATGGATGGGCAGATGAGCCGTGCAATTAATATTTTTTCGGCGTTCTCTTTTTTAGAGCCCTCCTAAGACTCGGAGCAGCACATGCTGCCTCCCAGACAAATTGGGGCCCGCAACAGTTCCAGGGCTGCCATGGCAGCAGCTTGTGTTTCCACTCTCTCCCCTTTATTGTCTCACTTACATTATGCAGTAATTAAAACTATTTACCATTCCTACTTATCTGCCATCTGCTGCCATTGAAGTTTCCTCTTCTTTTATAAAGCCATCTTCGGCGGCAGCAAGAAAAGTAACGGATTCAAGGGCAAGGAGGGGGAGGGAGGAAATTCTCCTGCTTTTATTAATAGGTAGCGGACCAGGACGAGGTTGAGTGTTACAAACAACTGGGTGCTTCCTTGTAGCGTGTCATTTTGTGTGATTTGCATCTGAAACGGGGTAAAAAGGGCTTTTTCTGGAGCAAACGCTGGCACATGGGAGTGGGAAATAGATAAATAGCTGGAGCAGATGTATATGGAGCTATAGGCAGGGCAGTGGGATGCTCCTCTGCTCACACCAGGATTGTGCTGATGGTTCATTCACTCCTGAGCCAAATCAGGGCGAGTGAATGAAGGATTTGGGTTTGAATGGACCGTGGTTTCCCAGCACGGGTGATTTGTAGCAGAGCCTTGAATGGGAGCTGGTTCCTGCGGGATGTAATCCCGTCGGATGCACTAATTGCAGTCGGGCCGGACGTCGGGCAGGAGCAACACTCGAGGTCAATACGTGGGAGAGATGGGGATGAAAACACCCAGAGCTCTCCAGGAGGTCTCACTATGGAAAATCCAGTTCGGGTTTGTGGCCTGAGGAGTGTTTAAATCATCCTGGTGCTGCGGGCCAGGGGCGATGACAGCCAGGTAAACGGAGCCTGCGGGAGACTCCGGAGAGCTCAGCCCCGGAGGCAGATTTAGGGAGGGCAAGACAGACCCCAACAGGGCCCTTATACACTCAAATGGGCCAATAAACCAGCTCCCAGGGTGCTGTTGGTAATAAAAAGTGAAGAAGGCAGCAATTACTGTCGCCCTCATTCCATAACTCATGCTCTGTATTATTTACAGTGACTCTAAAATTTAAAAAATACACTCAGCTTAATTGCCTTTTTCTACTGTGTGGGTGGAGAGGGCGACTCTGGCTGCAAAACCCATGGATTGGCATGGTCAGCGCTGGGGCTGGATGGAGTAGTTGGTAGAAATCCACAAAACCATCAAACTTTGCTGGGTTACTGCTAAAAAGCACTTTTAGTTGTATATTCTCCTTTATTAGAACTCTGGCAGTCTGAGTTACTGCTCAAACCCGGCCATGGCACAGAGGACTCTGGCTGAGCTGGCTTTTTTCTTAGAAAGCCGTGGCAGTTTCATTAGTTTTCCATCATTTGACTACAATTGGTTTTCTCAGTGTTCATTTTTTTATATATAAACACTCAGTTCTGGATTTCAACTCTTTTTCGTGACTGTGTTTTTACCACCGTCTCCCGGTCTGAGCAAACCACCAAGGAAAGGAAAGAGGACAAAATTAGTTGGTTTCAGTGGTGTTGGTGTAAAGCATCATCCAAAAAGCTCTGGCAGAAATATTCCCAAATCTACAAAAAATGTGCGACAGGGAGGAAACGACACGTTCATGTTACAAACAATGCTGGCAAAGAGCTGCCCGTCCACTGGGGTGGCTTATTCAGTGCTCCAGATATTTCCTTCTCCCCACATCTGGAAGGGTTTAATAGTTAGGTGAGAAACAGCATCCAGTTTTTCAGCACTTGGTGAGATTTCTCAAGTACAGTGGAAAGCCTCATGTTCAGAACAACAGTCATTTTCCAAGCCATTAAATTCCTTTGTTAGCGCGCAAATATTTCTCATTCCTTCCCAAGTACAGTAGAGGGGGCATTGTTGCACCAAATTATTTACAGACACGGGGCTGAAACCTAAAAACACAAAACCACAGGGCTCTTTCTAGTCTTTTTTTGGTACCCACAGTGGGCTGCTCCCCAGATCAAAGGCCCTGCAAACACCAGGAGGCTGGAGCATCTCACGCGCATCCCAGTTCTTCCCAGCAGGATGGGCCCACCCTGCTCTTCGCCCTCCCCATCACATCGTTCCTGCCAAGTGCAGAAAGCTCAGCCAGATACAGCTGAAATCTGTAGGAGGATAAAAATTGGCCCCAGAGCAGCAGAATGAGCTTTTTGCTGGGTGCTGGGCTCCTCCTTGCAGCCTCCCAACAGCCGTGGTGTGGTTGGGTTCCTACAGGTTGGGTTCCTTGAGTGAAGCAGCTCTTTCAGGACTGGAAAACTCAAACATTCCTTTCATCCAAAGCTGAAAAACTGGGCTGAGTTTCCTTTATGCCACCCAGCATTCCCATCCCTTTTAGTAAATGATTTTGCACCACAGCCCCGCAAAAAAAAAAATTACCATAGAGATCCCATTTAAGGCAAGGGGGAAAAAAAATAATGTAAAAGGAAATATTTTAGGTAGGAGTTGAACAGCAAATGCTTTTTGGTCTCTGTGGGGAGTAATGATCCACAACAAGGACACAATTCTATATGCATGTAATATTATCACATGCTTCAAAAAGCTTTTAAATCACATAAATGCAGTTATGGACCATTGTACAAAATAAACATTCCACTTGTGTTTAGGCTGGTTTTAGTTCTTTGATCTAAAGTGATGCTTGCAGATTTTATTGCTTTGTAAATTAAAGCAGCTTTGATTTGATTGAACTAAATTAATAAGACTTCTGCCTTGTTGCAAGATAACAACTACAGTATATTTTGGCTGCACTGCACGTAAGAAAACTGCAGTCTGTAACAATTCCACTGAAGCTTCATGGAGGATTTCAATACCTATTTTAATTAAAACAAAAGCCACTAATGTGTTCTTTAAAGAGAAAAAACTCAAAGTGTGCTTTTAAATCTATTTTAATACGTCTTAAGGACTAGAAGATAAATGGCAGGAGAACTGGGCTCTGACAAGGTACTTTTTCTCTGCCTTTTGAATTTCCATCTTGTGCATCTAAGGCATGTCTCCCTTTGGATAATAAATCATGGAATTCTGGAATGGTTCGGGTTGGAAGGGACCTTAAATCTCACCTTGTTCCACCCCCTGTCATGGGCAGGGACACCTTCCACTAGATCAGGTTGCTCCAATCTGGCCTTGGACACTTCCAGGGGTGGGGCATGTGTGGATGCCCACCCACAGGGAGATGTGGGTGGAGGGGCACAGCCCCTTTTCTCCCCATCTTTCCCTGCTGGAAGTAGTTCTTCCACTCCTTCCTTGTGGTCAGGATGAGGCAGCTCCATTTTTTTTTTTTTTGGCACTTGCCTTTTTTTATTGTCGCAGATTTCAAAGAGCTGCTTTCGTTTAAGGCTTTCTGGTAAATGAAATTAGGCAAAAAAATGTTTCTGGTTTCAAACTTCCCGAGGGGGGGGGAAAAAGACAGAGAGATTCAGCAAACAGCTTCCTTCAAATTATCAGAGATGGTTTTTAATATCCCTTTCAACCAAAGCTTTCTGGGATTCTAAGGCCCTGTGAGCTGCTGGGGGTCCCCAGGCACAATTTCAGCCAGGTGAGCTCAAGCTCTCCTCACACATCTCCAGGGCTCCAGAATGGAAACAGCCAAAGAAGGTGTAGGAGCAAGATCTCCCTCAAAACCTTCATGCCCATGTTCCTCCAGCCCCTGGTTCAACACTCCCACACAAATCCAGCCCCTGGTGTGGTGGGATCATCCAGTGCAGTGAAGGGACAGTGTTTGCTCATGGACCACCACATGCTTGTGGGTTCCATCCGTTTTATTCCAGACCCATCCAACCTTCCCTCCTTCACCACAATGGTGGATCTGCCCCATACAATAGTGCTGGGAGGTTTGGAGATGCTTTGCTATCTGGATTGGAGGGACAGAGCTGCTGGCCTGACCTTTGCATGGGCAGGTGACCCATGGCCTGATGCTGCTCCCTGCTCAGCAACCCCGTCCCTGACACACCGCCTGTGTCTGCTACAAGCTCAGTGGTAGGATAAAAAATTCCCCTCCCAATTCCCCCCAGGCTCATCTCTCCCAGCAGCAGCCCCAGCTCCCCATCCTTCCCCTCCTTCTTACCCTTTTCATAAATAATTTTAATATAGTCCAGAGTGGCTCAAAACAGGAAACTCTGCTGTTTTAGTTTGGTCTGGAGTCAATTTTCCTAATCCCTGTGGTGGAGTTGCTAAGTTACCCTATCCCAGGGCCCTCGCTGCTGTTTTCATGTGGAAAAAAAATAATAATAAAAAAAAATAAAAATCTGTTCTTCGCTAAAGCAGCGGAGTTTGAGGGAGCTGTGGCTCATTACTGCGGGAAGGGTCCGGCACGACGAGCCTTTACAGCCCTGTCACTAAGAAATCCCATTTCCCGCTGCTGAAAGCCAGCCAGGGAAAAGCAAAGTCTTGGGCGGCTTCTCCGGGGTCAGGGGGGTCAGACATGAGATGAAATGAAAGACAAACAGTGGCCATGGAAAGCTTTCCCTGCCATCTCCTCCGGCGTAATGAGCCCTGGCTGAGCGCTTGGCCAGAGGCCAAACATTCATTTGCCACAAATCTTCTGTAAATGATTACATTACCTTACATTAGTTTCTGTAGTACCCCCAACTGTTCCTTCCAAAGCAAGTTAAGCAGAAGGAAAGCTGCCACTTCCCTGTAATTATTCTCCCTCGGCCCGACGGGCCACGTTCCTCCCGTCCCTCCTGCCTGGAGGTGTGGGATGGAGGGGGGACAAACCTGCCTTCCCACAGGGGCTTATTGGATACTGGGGCCTTGGATGGAGGAATAGAGGGACTCATGGTAGACTGGGGAGGGTGAAGAGCGTGTATGCTGCTGGAGGTGCAGAATCTCCCCAGAATTGCAGCTGGGGACAGGAGGGGATCACGGAATCGTGGAATGGTTTGGGTTGGAAGGGACCTTAAAGCTCCTCTTGTTCCAAGCCCCTTCCACGGGCAGGGACACCTTCCCCTCGACCAGGATGCCTGATGTTGCTTCACACCACGGGAGATGGTTCGTGCTTTGGCTCCTGGTGTCTCTTTCTTTTACTGCT
Source organism: Lepidothrix coronata (assembly GCF_001604755.1). Lineage (NCBI taxonomy): Eukaryota > Metazoa > Chordata > Aves > Passeriformes > Pipridae > Lepidothrix > Lepidothrix coronata. The sequence goes on along the minus strand of NW_016690356.1, from coordinate 685,869 downwards.
GGAGGTCCCTTGGGCTGAAGTTTGGACCTCAGCAGAGTGACCTTGGCTCACACTGAGGGAGACTGTGGCACTTCTGACCCTGCTGCAGTCCAAGCAGAGTATAAGGCAGGTGCTTTGGATCAGAGAACTCTCTGGCCTGCAAGCTCCAAATCTGGTGTCATCCCAGGATCCACAACCTGGAAGTTTTAGACAAACCTCATCTCTCCCTGCACAATTCCTCTTCTCTCCCGCTCTGCCTCCTACTTTCCCTAAAGCAAAACAACTTGACATACCCCCTCCTCTGTATCCCCACTGATATCCCCATCACCCTCCTCTCTATCCCCATTTGTTCAAGCTGTGTTTGCCTTCTGGGAGCCCCTTTTCCAAGTCCATCCGTGTGCACATGGATGATGAAAGGACAGTGAGGCCATTCAGTCGGGTGCAAACTCACACTCTGCTGGTGTGAACGAGTTTTCCTGGATGGGATTGACAATCACACGGTGATTTCTCCCCTCTCCACCACTCCTCAGATGACAAATTCCTGTGGCTTGCACTACAGGGCCAGTTTATTTATTTTTCCCAGCCCTACATGTGCAGCCCATGCTGCAGAGAGGCAGAGCGATCCCTATCCTGACGGATTCCCATTTCTCCAAGGCACAGGAAATAGAATTTCCTTGCCTGCCAGGACTGGAGTTACACTGGAGGCTGGTTTTGGGGGAACACACTGCTCAAAAAACCCTTGGGAAGATGCTGTGAGACGAGCAGCAAACACAAAACAATCCCTGGGAGTTAATCCCTTCTCCAGTGCACTGGCACTTTGTCATTCCCAGGTGTGTGCTCCTCCCCGTGTCCTCCCTCCCTTCTTCCAGCCTTTTCCCAAGGCCTTCTGCTAATCTGCCATTTGTTATTGATCTTATTTAAGCTGCAACAGTTTGTTACTATTATTAATTCCAGGCACATCTTTAATAGCACTAATAGGCTGGAAGAGACACGTGCTCTCATTTGCACCCCTCTCTTTCTGTAGGTGATTTAAGTCCCTGTGTCTTCCCAGCCCAGGAAAAAAGTGGGAAAGGGAGATACAGGCTGTTAATGATGGTTTTAAAGTGCTGAAGTACAAATGTGAGGGGGTGAGAGGTGATACCAGGAGGTGTTTAATTGTCATCCTGTATGATAAAAGGACTTGAGGTTGTTTTATGGGAACACGGGGAAGTGGTGCTAATCCTGCAGCTCCTCCCCATTAGACAGGCAAGCTTTTGCAGTATGGCCCTAAATTCTCAAATATTGTTTGAGAATTAGTGTTGCATTTTGCCCCCAAGTTTGTAGCTTGCTCTGGAGTTTGTCCTTGTGCTGAGATCCATGGGCTTCACCCAATGGAAGAGTGATGGAGAGTGTTGCGGCTCCTCATCGTCACATCCGTGATGTCACTGCCAAGGTTTTAAGAAAAATCCCCACCCTGCAGGGGATTTTTCCAGGAAGGGAGGAGGCCTTTGCTGGTGTGAATTTTGGGGTAAATAACTCCTGGCAGACGCTTAGGAAGCGTCACCTGGAGCGTTTGCCTGGAGACAACGTGAACCAACAAAGAACGACGGCGCCCTCGAGGCACCTGCCCTCACACAGGGAAAACCGGTGGGATTTTCACTGCTGGCATCACCCCCTTCACCTCCTGGAGCCTTTTCCAGGAACAGGGGAAGGTCACTGCTCTCTGTGAGAGGCCTCATGTGGGGCAGGAGCTGTTTCCAGCTGTTTTCTTCTGATGCCATAGAATCACAGAATCACAGAATCAGCTGGGTTGGAAGGGACCTCCGAGATCATCACGTCCAACCCTTGATCCAACCCCACTGTGGTTCCCAGCCCATGGCACTGATGCCACATCCAGTCTTATCTTAAAAACCTCCAGGGATGGAGAATCCACCACTTCCCTGGGCAGCCCATTCCAATGGCTGAGCACCCTCTCTGGAAAGAAATTCTTTCTAATGTCCAACCTAACCCTCCCCTGGCACAGCTGAAGACCCAGCCCTCTTGTCTTGCTGATCATTGCCTGGGAAAAGAGACCAACCCTCACCTGGCTCCCCCCTCCTGTCAGGGAGTTGTAGAGAGTGAGGAGGTCTCCCCTGAGCCTCCTCTTCTCCAGGCTGAGCCCCCCCAGCTCCCTCAGCCTCTCCTCACAGCACTTGTGCTCCAGTCCCTTCCCCAGCCTTGTTGCTCTTCTCTGGACCTGCTCCAGCACCTCCATGTCCTTCCTGAGCTGAGGGCCCAGAACTGGACACAGCATTCTGGGGTGGCCTCACCAGCACTGAGTACAGGAGAAGAATCACTTCCTTGGACCTGCTGACCACACTGTTCCTGATCCAGGCCAGGATCCATTGGCCTTCTCGGCCAACTGGGCACACTCTGGCTCATGTTCAGCTTCCTATCAATCCATCATCCCCCTCCCGATGCCATCATCCCCCTCGCCTCTGGGCACATGGCTCTGCTGTCCCCAGGCTGGAGCCAGGGACCCTCTGGCCCTGCTGGAGATGAAAGCAATCAGAATAACAGTGGGACATAAGATGTGTGCAGGAAAAACCCAATTCTGAGGCGTCACAAAGGGGCCCTGCTTTGATCCGAAGCTTCTGCTGCCGGGAAGTTTGCCTTTGGTTTGATCTATTTTGCACATCCCTATTAAATAACTAATTATTTAACATCTTTTAAAGCTTTGCTATATATTACAGCAGGCAGGACACAAATGGCTGCTTTTAATAATATAAAAGCCCATTAGCTTCATTTACTGTTAATGTTAAAATAAACATGAGGCAATTTAGATATACTATTCCAATTTCACGGAAACTTTGATGTTTTTCTTCTCCTCTCACATAATTAAGGGAAAAAACTACTAATGATATTAAGTTTGTACAGTGTTAATGACAGAAACAAGCTGCAGTAGAAATTGCAGCCATTAATATGGAAAAATAAAATATTTAACACAGGAGATAAATGAAAGCAATTTTAATAAAGTAAAATGAAGAAAATTAATTTTAGAAACTTTCAGCATTCTTAAGACACCCTCGGTTTGTGACACATCTTGTGTAGTTTTCTGGTTGGGGTTATTTGTGATTATTTTTAACATCTACCTGTTTTTCTTCTTCTCCTGCCCGTTGTTTCCTCTGAAGGTCAAATTCTGCCCTGATTTACACCCCCATAACCTGGCAGCTCGTGGCTCATCCCCATGAGATGCTTCATCACAACCTTTTTTGGCAGGCAGGAGTCCTTCAGGCACCTCAAGCTCCCAAATGCCACGTGGGGCTGCAGGATGGTGCTGCTCCATCCGAGTGGGGCTCGTGGCTGCTCATCCCAGGCGGCATCAGCAGCTTTCCAGCAGGGATATACAGGGTTTGAAGGGAGCATCACCTGTGTGTGAGGGGGTTTGTGCCTCCTGGGGGGGTCGTGGTCAGGAATGAGGTGATGCTGAGGTAGTGCTGTGTGGGTTGAAGGCTGAGAGCAGCTGACAGGGAGCTGCTGCAGGTGGATCTGGATTGAAATCCACTGTATGGTGGAAATTTGAGTCCTCAGAGCAACCTGGAGCTTGAACAGGAACAGAAGAGTCTGTGCTGCTGTAGGTAAGAGCAGGGGTAACCCATCAGGTCCAGCAACCTGTGCTCCCATCCCCATGGGAGTCCTGGGGCTGTGCTGAGGAGACAAAACCAGTGAGGAACATCACGCTTGGTCTCCATTAAACCCTTTTTCCCCCCAAGGGGAGAGGCAGGGAGAGCTCACATCTGAGGAGAGATGCAGGGAGAGCTCATATCTAAGAAGAGAGGCAGGGAGAGCTCTGACCCAAGGAGAGAGGCAGGGAGAGCTCATATCCAAGGAGAGAGGCAGGGAGAGCTCATATCCAAGGAGAGAGGCAGGGAGAGCTCACATCTGAGGAGAGAAGCAGGGAGAGCTCATATCCAAGGAGAGAGGCAGGGAGAGCTCATATCCAAGGAGAGAGGCAGGGAGAGCTCATATCTAAGGAGAGAGGCAGGGAGAGCTCACACCCAAGGAGAGAGGCAGGGAGAGCTCACACCCAAGGAGAGAGGCTCTTGCTACATGACTCAGCTGCCCAGTCCACAGCATCCCGCTCATTTTGCAACCCCTAAAGCAAGTTAATTCCCTAAGAAATGTAGCACTAGTCCACTCCCACGTTTCCAGACTCTGGAGAAAGGACAACTGGCATCCACTTGCTGTTTCACCCTCTTCTCTGCCTCTTCCACACCACCCCCTCCATCACTCCAACGTGTGGCAGCCGTTGCCAGCAAAACGTTTTTAGCAAGGACGTGGTGATTTATTTTATTCTGACGCATTTATTTACAGGAAGTGATTAATTAAAGGGATTCTTTTCGCCGCCATTAATTGTTTCTCAGACAACCCGACGAGATAATCATCCCACGCTGACAATCACTTGCCATCAATTATCCTCACGCCGCGGCTGTCGGTGAATCACAGCCCCTACCTGGGGGGAGCCACTGCTGGTGCCACCAAGGCATCTTCCCCTCTAATGTGGATGGGGGGGGGTGGGAGATGCTGTTCTCAGACAGGCTGAGAGATTGATATCCAAGCCAAAGGGAAAAGCATTAAACTATTTAACTGCCTGGAAATCCGGCATAATGAACATCCAAAGGTATCTTATTACTGGTTCACTGTAGCTTGGCTTTATTTATTTGTTAGCGTTCAAATGTTGTCCAGTTTAGTTGTTGTGTTGGAAACACTCCTGCTGGTGGGGTGGGTCCTGCTTTTGCTCAGCTGAAGATCCTCCAGTGTGTGCTTGCTCAGGTGGGAATGGTGAGGGATGAGGGTTGGCAGACCCTGGGAACAGGCATGCCAAGGGTCATGGCAGCACCCACATGGACCTGGGGCTGTGGTGTTTGGGTGGGCACAGATGAGCTGTCCTGCCCCTTGGAGTCACACTGGCCAAGGTGCTGCAGCACCCACAGCACTGCAGCTCAGGGCTAAGGTAAGATCTCCTGTGGCTGCTCTGGTTTGTGGGGAAGACAGCAAGTGTCCTGCTTCCCTGGGCCACCAGATCCCACCAAAGGCCCCCTGAGCCATGTGGGCTCATCATCACCTGAGCTGGGGCTCATCACCAGCTCCACTCCCCTTCCCCAAGTCATGGAATCCCAGAATGGTTTGGGTTGGAAGGGACCTTAAAAATCATCTCATGCCACCCCTGCCATGGGCAGGGACACCTTCCACTGTCCCAGGTTGTTCCAAGCCCTGTCCAACCTGGCCTTGGACACTTCCAGGGATCCAGAGGCAGCCACAGCTTCTCTGGGCAACCTGTGCCAGGGCCTCCCCACCCTCACAGGGAGTAATCTTTTCCTATCATCTAATCTGAACCTGCTCTTTTTCAGTGTGAAGCCATTCCCCTTGTCCTCTCACTCCAGCTCCTGGTGAACAGTCCCTCTCCAGCTTCCTTGCAGCCCCTTCAGATTCTAGAAGGTGCTGTGAGGTCTCCAAACAACCTTCTGTTCTCCAGGCTGAACAGTCCCAACTCTCCCAGCTTGTCTCCATAGGGAAGGTGCTCCAGTCCTCTTATCAAATTCATGGCCTCCTCTGGACTTGCTCCAGCAGTTCCACGTCCTTCTTACGTTGGGGACACCTCAAGATAACACTGAATTTGTTTAGCTGGTGCTTCCCTCTGCCTCCTCAGCATCCTGCCTATCAGATAGTTCAGAAAGAAACCCAAAACCTTCCTCCCACAGGAATCCAGGGCTCTGTGTGACCCCCTGGCTTTGTGCAGGAATGTTGGGGATGTGTGGTGCCCCCCTGAACCTCACCCAGCTGGGAAAGGGCGAGCAAAGTTTTTTGGGAAACTGGACCAACGTGCTCAGAAACATCTGAGCTTCTCAAACATGCCAGAAGGACATTAAACAGAATGTATTCAGTGCTAAGAATTATGGTATCTTTAGAACCTAAAGTGCATAATTAAGTTATAGCATCTCAGATTGGAATTGCTTTTTCTCTTGTGGGGGGAAAAAAAAAGACATTTTAATAACATGTCATAAGTTTTACAGTTATTGGATTTTCAAATTGTTTACAAAAGCAATATTGTTCAATTGCATTATTGTTTGGGTTTTTTTTTTCTTAAGTCTTTTGATAAAAAGAATAAACTAACAATAATGTTCCCAGGAGGTAAAACAAAATTGCATTTCACTTTTGTTATTTGTTTAATTATCCATTCAGCCAGTCAGTATACAAAACTCATTTTCAGCAGATTCCTCCTCCACGTCTCTGGCTCCAGCTGTAACTGCAAAGAGCTTTCAACTTTTATTTAACATTAATAACCCAAGGAAATCCTACAGTTAAGGTACTGCAGCACCTTGTCTGCCATTCCAGCAGCCCTTCAAAGGGACATGGGCAGGAGGGCACACCATGCTGGTAATTCCCAATTTTTAGGACTGAAAAATTGTGTCATAGTGTCCCATTTATTTTCAATAGGGAACCACTGGGGGCTCCTTAAAATCAGCAGTTCTAGTGGCCTAAAATCAGCACAGGTTTATAAAGCTGAGTGAATTCTGAGCAGCTCGAAGGGGTTTTTAACTCTCTGGCTGGTGTTTGTTGTGAGGCTGTTTCTCTTTGGGGTTTGAGAAGGGAACCTGTGCTCCAGGAGGTGGATTCCCCAGGCCACAGCCTGGGTGAGGTTCACGTTTGGAAGGTGACTCGGTGCAACACAAAGGCAGGAGCTGCTCCCACAACAGGTTTGGTTGGTTGTGACTTGGTTTTGAGGAGATTCAATTAATTAATTAATTAATTTAAAGGACAGCTTTCAGCCTTCAAACCTGTGATTTGCTTGACAAGGAGAAGTTGGGCAGAGCTGGAATCCTCCCAAAGAACTCAGCGTTACTCTGGGTAGAGGATGTGGTTGAAGCTGTCCCTGTTCATGGCAGTGGGGATGGACTAGATGTCCTTTAAAGGTCCCTTCCAACCCAAACCATCCTATGATTTTATGATTCTATGATTTTATGACTCTGTTCCCATGATTAGTAAGCACTGCATGATACTCCTGTTGATGTTTTCTTTCTTCTTTCAGCATCTCCTTCCAGAGGCTGATTTCTGCTGGGTTTGAAGCACTGATGCTGATATTCAAGATCATCATCCAGCCTCTCATAATACCAGAGAGCTGTTTTCAGGCAGCAGCAGGAGCCCACCCACTCCTGGCAGCTTTGCAGGACACCCCTTGGAGATGAAGTTGCTCTTTGAGACTTAACTGCTACATAACCCCCAGAGAAGCATCTGAGCTGGAGACTGGGGGGGGGGGAACCCACCAGAAACAGGTTATAAAGAGGCGCAAAATGGAGCCACCTTCTTTCACTGCCCACATCAGTGGGGATGAGCTGAAAGAAGGAAATATCCCATCCCTCTGGATGACCAGGCTGCTCTCCTCGACAGCTGTTAAATGCTTACCCAGCACTGAGAGGGAGGTTATTAAGAGCAGTGAATTCCTTTGATAAGTGCTCGGGTCATAAAGACGTTTGGCTCCTCATTTGCACATTTCTCTTGGAATCAATCAAAGTGGAAAAGCTGGAGCATAAAAATCAATAAGGGAAAACGAGTCTGTGCAAGACAGGGGAGGGGCAGGGGCAGGGTAGTCATTTATGGTGCTGACAGATAAGGGGGGATGATAACTCAGGATTGATCAGGTGCTGCCTAAGCCAACACAGCTCAGCAGCTCCAGGACCCTGGTCTGGAAGGTCTCCCAGAAGGATGCTTGGATCAGCTGCAGTTCCCAGGGGTGTTTAGAGCACAAGGGGAAAGGAAAATGAGCCTTGCTGTGTGTTAAACCCCCTCTAAAGCAGGACTTTGCTAACAAGTGCTCTCACTGCTCCAGCAGATATTCCCTGCCCGCTCCATCCTGCATGGCTTGGATCCAGGGATGTGGCTCGGATCTGTCTCTGCATCCATGTGTTACTCTCAGCCTGCTCCCACCCTAAGGACCCCTCTGTGGGTTTGTAGCAAGCTCTGCCCTCCACTAAAACACCACAGGACACTGGGGGGTTAATAATTAATCCTCCTGACACCTTTCCTCCTGTCCAAACTCCCCAGAGGGGAAACCAAGGCACAGGGACAGTGAAAGCATCTAAGTCTCATCCAAAGGATGGAGAAGACCTGGTTTCTCCTGAAATTCCCCCTGAGGGGAGATCAGAGATGGGGAGATCAGCTGTGCACCACAGCTGTTCCCATTTTATGCTGTTGTGGGATAAGACAAGGGTCTTCCTGCCCAAAGCAGCCCTCGAAGGCACAGATTTGACATTCCCAATAAATATTTCTGGATGAAGTTTGGCTTGAACACCAGAGGGAAGTCTACAGACCCATTTTTTTTTTGGAAGGTATGTAGTCAGATAAACCAGATACAATCCACCTGCATGTGCCTTCCAGGTGGGAATTCCATGGCAGAGCTGTGGGACAACCTGTGTTCTGATTCCCCTCCAGGTAACTCTGCTGTTGGATGGCACCATCCCTGCAGTTCCTTGGGACAAATCACATACTGAGGATAATTTCTGGAAGACCTGCCCTGAACCTGGATGGGAGGGAGGTTTGAACACCCAGGAGCCCGTGACAATCCACCTCCACCACCTGGCTCCAGCAGAGACCCCACAACCGGAGCGTCGGTGCCGGAAAGCTTCCAACACTGGGAATTTTGAAGACCAGGTAAGGAAAACATGCCCAGAAGAGTTTAGACAGGGATGATCCCTGGGGTAAGAGGGTGGCAGATGACCAGGCAAGGTCCTCATGGCCCTGTGCCCCTTCCTCAGCTGCTGGGAGCTGCCCAAAAAGCTGCTTTGCAGGTGCCCAGGTACCTCGGGCTCTTTCTCTGCCCTGCAGCCAAAAAGAGGAAAAGAAAAACAAATTTCTCGGTAACAGCTGTGTTTCCTTAACAAACAAATGTTCCCTTAAAACATCCAGGATGACGAGTTGACAGTAATGAAGTAACATCTGGCCAATCACTGCACTTTTTGGCAGCTCCAGAGCCTCCAAGTGAACGTTCCCTAATGTTCACCAGACACTTGCAGCACCTGCTCTTCACCCCCAGCCTTGTACCACTGCCTCCAAATGCAGAACAGATGTGAGGGCTGAGATAAAAAGCTTCCCCAAACCATCTATCAGTCTAATAGCATTGATCAAACAAAACTATCCTGGAACACCACTTGCTTTGCTCCGGGCACCTTCTCACATTTCCTGGGCATCAGCCCTGCTGTTAACCCTTGCAGGGTGCCAGGAGGGAGGGCTGGGGCTCTTGGGACCTGGCAGGGTGCTTGAATCTTGCCTATTATGGATTATTATAATGCTTAGTGTGGACTGTTAGACATGGGATTCTTGGGGTTGCCCTGTGCAGGGGCAAGAGTTGGACTCAATGATCCTTGTGGGATCAACTCAGGAATAGTCTGTGATTCTGTTGATAGTGCTGGGAATGCAGGACCCAGGGATTGCTGCAAGGCTCTGCTGGGAGTAATAGCGGGACAGAAAGATCATCCATGGATGCATCAGCTCCAGGGTGGCTCTGAGGGCTGGGAAAACACAAAGCAAGGGCACCTCCAGAGAGGTATTTTCCATGGAGGCAGCGGAATGTTGTTGGCATCGCATGTGGTTCGAGGGAGCCCTGGCATGTCTGGTGCAATTGTGGGTGCTCATGCCCAGGAGCAATGAAAGCAGCATGGAGGGGTAGTGTGGGCACCTGGGCAGCTGGGAAATTAATCTCCTGAGAGGCAACTTGTCCTGTCTGGCCCAGTGCAGGGAAGAGCAGGGTTAGAAGAATGTGTTCCGTGGATCTGTAGGGAGGGAAGGAGCTCCTGATGGTCTCTGCATCACCCCCAGCTCCTCAGCACTGCATGAGGTGCTGTACAGGATTATGGACTCAGTCCTTTGGGTTAAAAGGACCTTCAAGCTCAGCTCATTCCAGCCCTGGGCAAGTGGCACTTCAGGACTGTTTATTTTCTAGTTAAATAGCTCAGGGTCAGTAGGTCCTGGCCCTGAAAGGTGCTGCCATTCCTGGTTTGTTGCTGTTCATTCCTCAACAGCCTCTTTCATCCCTTTGGCTCAGACCACCCCCCTGAGAGGGTCCCTCGGGTTGTCCTCCCTAATGGGGGGATGTTTATAGGGCTGGGGAAGAGACAGAAAAGAGCAGCCAGTCTCTGCTTCTTCCTCTGGTCTTGGAAGGAAACAGCAAATCTCTGTACTCATTCTGAACAGGGGATGTGGGAAAGGGCCTCAAGATGACTCTGAGATGGCCCCAGGGACACCCCATGCCTGGGATGGAGCTGCTCCCACATTCCCAAGCCCCACAGCACCACCAGTGTGGAGCATCAGGGAGGAGGAGTGAGCAGGGCATGGCCAGTGCTGCTACCAACACGTGTCCCAGGCTGATTGCAGGGCGGGTTAAGCAAATGGAACTCTTATTAGTCATAAAAGATGTGATATGGAAACACTTAAGGCGACCACTCAGATAGAAAGAGCCAATTTAGACATCTATTAGTGTAAAAAACACAGCATATGTGGTGCAATAAGAGAGGGCAGTCGCCAAAGCATGTGGACACCTTCCCCTGGCTGAACACATTTGTTGGCTCAGCTCCTGTGAGCTCTGTCACTCAGGGTTATTAATGTCCTGTCTGAGCCCTGGCAGGGAGCAGCCACTGGCTCTTCCCTGGGTCACAGCTCCAGCTGTCACCAGCCTGGCCCCAAAATCCAGAGGGGGGGCTGAGGTCAGGGAGCTCTCAGTCGCTGTTTGCTGCTGGCTGGTGCAGGTGATTTCCCTGCCACAGAGTGACCCAGACATGAGGAGGGACTAAAAGGCATCTGCTCACTTTGGGAGCCATGCCCTTGGCAGCCACAGGTGGGCAAGGCCGAGTTCCTCTGTGTGGTTTTCCAGGGATTTGCCCGGAAAATCCTAATGGCAGCTGCAGCCAGTGGGTCGTTGTACCCACCAGCCACTCACACTGTGTTATTAAGTCTCTTTTATTTGCTGGGCTGTGAGAAGTAAAGATTGATAGAGATACCTGTAGATACCAGCTCTGTTCAGCAATTAAGTGGGATCTTTTCCTGTGGTCCCAGTGCTGGAGGCAGCAGGACATCTTCAGGGGGCCTGTGTGCTCAAAAATCTTTCCAATGCCATAATCTGCTGCCTGTGGTCAGACTTGGCAGAACAGGGAAACATCCAGGCTCATGAAAACAGCAGAAAGCTCAGCCACAGCACATCAGTCCACGACCAAGAAGTGCACCAAGCTGGAAATAAAGTGCCACAGCAGATGCTCGAAGTGCCACAGGCAGCAGTTCATCCACACCAGGCCCAGAGCCTCCACCTCTGCCCTGCCTGAGGCTGCACAGCACAGAATCATGGAAGTGTTTAGCTTGGAAAAGAGCTCCAAGGTCGAGTCCAACCATTCCCCCAGCACTGCCAAGGCCACCACTAATCCATGTCCCCAAGTGCCACATCCACAGGGCTTTTGAATCCCTCCAGGGGTGGGGACTCCACCACTGCCCTGGGCAGCTGTGCCAGGGCTGGACAACCTTTGCAGGGAAGAAATCTTTCTAATGTCCAACCTAACCCTCTCCTGGTGCAACTTAAGGCCATTTCCTCCTATCTTACCACTTGTTCCTTGGGAGAAGAGACTGCCACCCCCACCCTCCCCGGTGTGTCACACAACCCTCCTGTCGGGCAGCTCTGTGCGGCAGCATCTCAGTGCCTCTCGTTTTGGGGACAGGTGGGGGGGCTGTGGGTGCAGGGACAGCTTTGCCCACCCGGCACTGCCCCAGCCGCCCTGCCCGGCTCTGTGCAGGCTCGGGGAGCAGCATCAGCTCTGGGTGCCGGGGGAGCAGCCGGGAGGGATGGGGATGGGCGGCCCCGCTAAAGCGGGGAGCAGCAGCACCATCTGCCTTTTGTTTTAGTGGGGGGAAAACATCAAAACAAGGCGCTGGAGCGCTCGGAGCTCCCGCTCGGCGTGTGCTGAGCCCGGCTGGCCACGGGAGGGAGCGCCGAGCCCGGGAACGGCCCGAGCCGGGCGGGACCGCGGTGCGCTCACGGGGGGACTGGGGGGATTGGGGGCTTCGAGGGGGGTTTGGGGTGTTAAAACAAAGGCGATCTGAGTGTCTGGAGTGATGCGGTGGCTTTGGAGCGTCTGGCTGTGGGTTTGTGCTGTCACTTCACGGAGTTCAGGGAGTTTTTGGCTTTCCATTCCCTTGGTGCAGAAGGTCTGCTTGGGGCAGTGTCCTATTGAACAGTCAGAAGGGTTGGGGTGGAAGGGACCTTAAAGATCATCTCGTTCCACCCCCTGCCATGGGCAGGAACGCCTTCCACTAGCCCAGGTTGCTCCAAGCTCCATCCAGCCTGACCTTGGACACTTCCAGGGATCCAGGGGCAGCCACAGCTTCTCTGGGCAACCTGTGCCAGGGCCTGCCCACCCTCACAGGGAAGAATTCCTTCCCAAAATCCCACCTAACCCTGCCCTCTGGCAGTGGGAAGCCATTCCCCCTTGTCCTGTCACTCCAGACCCTTGTCAAAGTCCCTCTCCAGCTCTCCTGGAGCCCCTTTAGGGCTTGGAAGAGGCTCTAAAAATCTTCTCCAGAGGCTTCTCTGTTAGTTCCTCTCAAACCATCCCTGCTCTTAGTTCCTTGTAACAAACATAAAGTTATTTAAACCTGGGCCACTCGTACAAGTGAAACAAAGGAATTAATAAGAAGCCAGAGCATTAATGAATACAACTGTCCTTTAAAACCCTTTGGAGTTCTGGTATATTCCAGCTAAGGGCTGGCTCGGAGCACATTTGTGGAGGTTCTGTGGTATCTTTTGAGCTGGAAGGAAATTTAACACTGAAGTAAAATATCCTGCCTGAGCTTCTGGAGATTGCCCTCCCTACTGGCTGCAGAATACAGCAGGGCTTCTGCCTCCCCCTCTCCTGCCGTGATTACAGCTATTCTAGGGACAAAAAGCTGAATTTGTTGTCCCATTAACACAGAGACGATAAATTAGCAAAGGTGGAAGGTGAAAGGTCTGTCTGCAGGCTCGCCTGGAGTCAAACAGAGGGGTCTCAGCTCATTTTGCATGAAGTGCAGCAAACTAAAGCCTCAGCCTTGGGGTTCAGGGCCACTGAGTTTGTGGATATTGATTTCACACAGACAAATTTAAGGCCCAGCAGAGAAGGAGCATCCTGAGCTGGAAAACTCAACTGTGGTGAATTCGCGATAAAAGTCAATCTCCCGTGTACCTTTGTTTCACTGGCTGTTGTGAGGGATTAGACATTCCTTTTGTCCAGCTGCATTTTCACCCTGAGCACGCTGAGTTTTCCATGGGGTGGATCAAACAGGAGGGAGAGTGCTGTGATTTGCTCTCCCAAAGCCCAGCCCAGCCAGCAGCCTCCTGGGAGCGCTCCAGGTCCCTGGAAATACAGACCCTTAGGAGAGGATGCTGGGCAGGGGACTTGTATTTCTCTTTTAGGCTGTGATTCCCAATTAACTTTAATTTTAGCGAAATCTAACTGGCTGTGTAGGCACATTTAGCTGAAGTGGGTGATAGTGGTACAACATTTCAGCAATGAGGGGGGCACTTCTCCTCCCATTTCTGGGGCTGTTTCCGGAGCTGTGCCCCCTTTCTTTTCTGGTTCAGTTGATCTGAGTGTCCCTGGGGTTCTCCACAGCAAACACCAGCTCACAGCTCCTTTACTTTCTTCCTGCCTTATGTCACAACCTGAAACAAGTCGTTGCCCTTAACCCTTGACAAAATAAAGCCTGTATTGTTTCCTGCATCCTCTTCAGTCCCCATCCCCTTTCTCCATTCCAAAGCAGTTAATCCAGCTTAGAAATTTGGCAAGGGCACATCAGGGCTTTTCTGGCATCAAAACTGAGCTGGTTTTCTTGGCAGAAGTGCCATCCTGGGTGTGTTTGCAGGAAAAAAATCTCTCAGCTGTGGATCCAAAAGTTGGTGTTGCTGGGTCCTGTCCTTAGGGACTCACCCCTCCTGCAGGAGAGCCACAGGCCACCCTTGGCTTTATCCCACTGAATGAGTCCAGCTCCAGCTGCAAGGCACGAGCTGGCTGAGGCATCTCCCATCCAGCACGGCTTTGTTTGGATTAAGCTCCCAGCTGCAGCATGTTTGATCTTTTCCCAGGACTGAGGAGATAAGAGCAAGATCCTCCCGGAGTTGGGAAATCCTCCCTGCTCTCGGAGTGAGGCAGCGCTGTGTGCAGGACGCTGAGGGAGGGGTTGCCTTTCTCCCAGTGCCATATATCAGGGCTACAAGGCTGCTCTGTCACCGGGGCAAAGCAGGGGAGGGTCATCTGAGGGGTTTTTAACCCTGGATCTCCTCTGAGAGCTGTGAGTGCGCCCTGGGGAGGCAGAGGTTGGGGCTGTGTGTGCCACTGGGGGAGCTGGGCTGCTCTGCCGGGCAATTAAGAACAGGAAAGGTCAAGGAAAATGTCCACAGAGTCATCATGCCTTCCCGTAGAATAAATCTTTGCCTTTCTGGGTAGAAAGGGAGAAGAAAGAGGAGGAAGAGGTGACTAAGGGGGGAGGAAGAAGGTCAGTGAATTTGGAGTAAGGAATGACCAGGTTGGTACCCACAGGGAATGTGGTGGAGCATCCTTATCATTCACAAGCATCAGCGTTGGGAATCAGTCCAGAAAAACAGTGACCAAAACTCCTTCTCCAGACCTTACAAGGGCTTTGTTATATGTATCCCACAAAAATGTGTTTTAATCCTGGAGCAATGGAGGAGAAAGTCTGTGGTTTTATCCCCAGCTTCTACGCAAGGGATAAAAAAACCCCCTTATCTCTGCATACCCATAAATGGCTGATTTTCTTAGGCAGGGCTTTGGGAACAGGGTGACCTGGTTAGGGCTGATTCATGCATGCTGGGGCAGCAGGAGTTCCTCGGGAAAGGTGTCTTTCCCTCAATCTGCTTTTTACTGTGTGAGTAACAGGGAACCTCAGCTCTCTGTTATTAATATGCCATCAGACCATATGTTCTCAGCCTCAGCCCATATGTATTTTTGAAAAGAACCACCTGTGAGTAATTCTGTCTCCTCAGAGGAGTGAGTAAAATCTGCTTTGGGGTGTGTGTGCTGTGCAGGGAAGGGGGGCTTCAGGTTTTCATGGAATTCGTAGGAATGTCGCCGCCTTTGGGTCCTCCCCGCTGTGGCTCAGGGGTTACCCGGTCCCTGTGCCATCAGCTGTGCCACCTCAGCCACCTCACTCCTGCAGGAAACCAGCCCTGAAGAAGAGGTTGTTGTTGTTTTTCAGGGAATGGATGGTTCTGTTGGTCCCAGGTTATTTGAACAGCTGCCCCGAGAGGTTCAGCCGGGAGCTGGTATTTGAGCTGGTCCTGAGGCACCTCCGGTGAGTCACCTCCGCTGCCAAGGACAAAACACAGACCAGCCTGGGGATGCCAAGGCTGAAAGGCTGACCTGCTCAGGGATGCTGGCAGGGCTCAGTTATCCCAAACAGGCAGAGGTGTGTTCCTGACCATGGCCACAGGCTCCTTTTTGTTTACCTCTACTTCATTTTTAAAGGATCTCACATGGACCGAGGCCCTTTTCAGAGCTCTCGCAGCCTCTCCTCCACTGCAGCCCTAAAGGTTGTGACTTATCCATTTTCAGGCATCAGTCCCTCCAAACTGGCCAGGATGGCCATACTCCCAGCTGGGAAGCAGGAGAACAGATCCATTTGGAAAGAAACTTCACCTCTTTGGTTTCAGAGAAGCCAACGCGTTCACGGCAGCAAGCACGGGCCAGTGAAAGTCTGGAAGTAGCGATTGTTTGCAGATGCAGGAGAAAATGTTTGCTAAACACGTTATGAATCAGTGTTTTAATGGATTGAAACCACATGCCTGTGTGGCTGATGTGTGTATTTTCTTCACGGTAAAACGTTAATGAAAAACTTTTGGGCAAGGCAGTTCCAGTAATCCATATAGCCTGTGTGTGTGATGCTGGGAATGCAGGAGGGAGAGGGGCAGAGTTTACTGTTTCATCAGAGGAAAGAAATATGCTGTGAATACAACAGAGGAGTTGTTTCTCCTCCCTTTCACACCCTGCCCGTGCCATCCTCACTCTCCTGGCACACACATGGCAAAGGGCAGCTCCACAGCCCGGGGTAATTAATGTCCCTTCCAGGGTATTGGGGAGGGAAGTCTGCGTGTGTGGAAAGCCGGCACCTTGGATCGCTCCCCTCCGTCTGAGCTGCCTGGCTGGGACTCACAGAGACTTTTTTTTCCCTTGCAGACGGAAAATATTCCTCAGTGGAGCCCCAGTGTTTGAGTGACAAAGCAATAATCCTCCCCTGCAGCAGGTCGGGCAGCCAGGTGAGAGGAGGCACTGCTGGCACTGCCAGGGATGCTCCGACGCCGGATCCTGGCCCCGACCAAAGGCTTCGAAGCACAGCACGATGCTTTCCAAGAGGGATTGCACCTGAAAATTGACACCTTGTCCAGCCTGGAAGGAGCAATCAGAATGCCAGTGCCTTGCTGAGGCTGTGCTGCAGCCAGTGCCCAGGTATTTTTCCACCACAGAGTGTTTGTGGGGGGTTAAAACCACCTGATTCTTACACCCCAGTTTTTATCAGGGGCGGAAATTTGGGTCTAGCAAAAAAACTTAGCTTTTGGACAAGTTGTTAGATTTCAGTGCTCACCTTATCTCATCTTTGGAGCCATTCAGAAACATCAGCTCCCCATGGCCTAGGAGAGGGCAGCCCTGGATCTGCACCTTTGCTGCCAGAACACAGTCCCAGTTAGATGGAATGCGCTGTCAGGGTCACCCTCCGTGTAGGAACAGCAGCATCACCAGCAGGCAGAGAGCTCCCAGCCACCCACCAAATACCATTTTGGGCAGCAATAAGGCCAATTGCTGCTTCTCTGTCAATCAGGGCACTGATTTAGCAAATCACAGAATTGTTAAGGTTGGAAGAGACCTTCAAGATCATCAAGTCCCACCAAGTCCTCCAGTGTATGTTTAACACCAGTCCATTCAAAATTCAATTAAGCACATTTACTTATTTTAGTGCCTTGCTGTGGTTCAGAAACCAGATGCATTTGCTGTATGTGCCATTCCTTTCTGTATCATTTGGGCATCAAGTGCTTGCTCGTCCCCATTTTGCTCCAGCTGCGAAGTTTCACTCTTGCTTTTAAGAAAAAATTAGGAAGTTGTGCATCTGCAAACAGAGCATGTGTGGGGTGAGGGGTTTGTTTGTTCATTTAGAAGAAAGAAAGGAAAAAGCAAAAGAGCCCAGTGTGACTTAGAAAATAGAAAGGGGGAAATAGTTTGAGTGAAGATCGTTTCAGGCCCGCCAGGGTTACACATCATACATCAGGGTCTGGAGAGGGAATGGGTTTATCAGATCCTTTGCCTTTTGGACAGATGAAGGAAACATTTCTTTATACAAGAACATCATAAAATTTGGCACCAAAAGTCTGTCTTGGCCTGTTGGCAATAGTACAGTGTGGGGCTCTGGTCCATAAATGTGGTGAAAACCCATAATCCCGAGCAGGGAAGTGGTGCAAGGGAAAGTTTCCAGGGCAGACCTGACCTTTGTTTATGAATCACTTAAATCATACATTTAATGTAATGCAGAAGGATTAACCCACTACAGATTTTTGAAAGGAAGCTTTAGAAAGATCACTCTCATACATTGTGGGGTTTTTTTTTTAGAGCAATGCCTCAATTTAATCTTTGTGGAAGCTATTGTTTAAGCCTGTTAAATTCCATAGGATTTCTCACGGGATTGAGGATGAGTGAGAGGTAGACAGACAGCTGATGACCAACACTGGCTACTCCAGCTGCTGTTTTCTCTTCCAGGCCTCTCTTTTAGTAGGGGCAGTGTTAAATGTCACGCCTCGACCAAGAAACAGAGATATTTCGAGGTCCCCTTTCCTGGTGATCTCATGTCTGCGCCAGGGAAACCTTAATTACATGGTAATTACATTAAAATCATGGTAACACCAAGAGGGGTGTATCACACCCACCCTGCAGCCCCTCCTGGCAGCAGGAGCTCCTCTCCCAGCCCATCCTCCCGACCTGCTCCCTCCTCAGCCTGTTTACAGCAGCTCCCGGCTCTGGCGGTCGGAGCAAAGGGAGGAGCGGGGTTTTGGCTTTAGGGATTAGGACCAAAAATAAAACTCTTGTGCTGAAAAGCCAGGCAGGGCTGGGAACCTTGAGAAAGGCTCCCGCCCAGACACACAGACGGGCTTCCTTGGGTGGAAAATTCGAGATGGGTATCGGGCAGGCGTGGGCGGCGGGTCACTGGGGTAGGAACTGCTGCTGTGACACAGACACAGCCAGGGCTCCAGTAACCAGGGACCTGCACAAGAGCAGGTCCTGAGGGGCTGCCCAAGCACAGGTAATCCAGGGGGAAGCCCCGGAGTCTCCAGGAAGAGCCACGTGGGTGGCTATGAAGCCTCATGCTGCCTGCTGGGCCAAACACCTCTGAGGGTGGGGAGGCCCTGGCACAGGTTGCCCAGGGAAGCTGTGGCTGCCCCATCCCTGGAAGGGATCCAAGGCCAGGTTGGATGGGGCTTGGAGCAACCCGAGGCAGTGGAAGGTGTCCCTGCCCGTGGCAGGGGGTTGGAACAAGGTGATCTTTAAGGTTCCTTCCAACCTAAACCATTTTGGGATCCAGTGATCTCCCACAGCCTCAGGCAGGCATGTGTGTGGCCCAACTGGGGCCAACTTCTCCTTCCAAGATAGTTTCCACATCGCTGATATTGCCCCCTATTGTTCTGGCTTTGGCATCTGGACTTTGCCACCTCTGCTTGAAAATGGTGCTACGAGACCATTTTGGGTCACCAGCTTGACAGGCACCACCAAGCTCTGCTGCGTCTCTCTGTTCTGTGTCCCCAAGGCTTTGCCCCTCCATCTGTCTGTCCTGATGGCCCAAAAACTACACAGGGCTTTGGAAAGCCCACAGAGTCAATCTCTAAATTCACATTTGCAGAAAAACATTAATGTTTGCCTGTGGTGTCAGAACAAGATAAGTGTCTGTGCAATTAAGAAACAGCTGTTGCTGGCAGCCTGCCCCGACCAGCCTCAACAAGGAGCAAGACAGGTAACCTGCTTTCATCAGACCCTGGGATCCCTCTCCAACCACCCCTTGGTGTCTTCACACCGAGCATTTTTATTAGCCTGTAGGAATGCACCTTGGTTCGGGTCCAAAGCACGGGATGAGGTTGTTCTGGGGTGTGAGGACAGCGTGTTTGCACAAACAACACCTGGCAGGAGGAATCACAAACGGTGCTGAAACCAGGCCAAGCCAAAGATGTGCTGGAGTTGATAGCGATGCGAAACGGGGACAGGTGTGGCCATATTTCCAAAATTGCCCAGGGCCAGTGTTTCAGGAACTTGGCAGTGACTGGCAGGGCCAGGTTTTCCAAGGAGGTCAGCAGCCAAGGTGTGGGGCTGGCCTGAAACCCTGTCCCGTAATATCTAACAGAGAAATACATTCCTTGAGGGTGGCACAAATATTTTCCCACTGCACTAAGAGCAAGGAGGCCTCAGACCCTTTTCCAGGCTCTGGGCACAGTGCTAATAACCTTTCCTTCTCCCATTCAGAGGTGAGTAAGGAATCTTTTTGAATTATCTCTGGGTCAAATTGTGGCTTGACAGCAACCACTGTCATTTCTCAAAAAACATCTGTGCAATTAATTCCATTGGCTTTCTCTCCTTACCTCTTTTCTTTCACTCTTGATTATTTTTTTTCTGTAGTTTGCTTTAATTTCCAAAGGGTTGTGATTTGCAGTTGGGATTTAGTAATTGTATTATAGCAGGGAGTGTTCCCAGCATGACACTGGGAGCTGGACAGACATTTCTGCCTGTCCTGCTGTCCCTACCCAGGGCTCAGACAGGGTGGAAGGGAGCCAGCTCCTCTGAGCCAGAGCAGGATGCTCTAGAAGAAGAGGTGCCTCCAAACCATCTCTGTTCAGCTTCAGGAGAGGTGGAAGTTGGATCTCAGCTCTTGCCATGGCTCGCATTGGGCTCAACCAAACCCAGACACCCATAAATTCTGGGAAAGTCTGGTTCTGAATTCTGTGGCTTGGACTCCTCTTTAATTACAGGTCACTGCTAAAGCTGGTTGGAAAATGTTATATATATTCTCTGCAAAAATGGTTGTTCCTTTCAAATTTTTTTCACAGATTTTGTTCCTTGATTGTTGTATCTTTTTATTGAGCTCTCACATACATTTCATTGTCAGTTTTTCCACTGAGCTTCCGTTTTTCCAACGGAGGAGCAGATTAAGTGACAGAAAATCAAAACCCTCGTGTGCATTTTTGTCCGAAAACTTGGAAAATTCCAACCAAAACAAAGAAAAGCTTTAGCCAAGAGCCATTTTTGTCAGCAGAGCCCTCTGTGAAAAGCCAAATTGAAACCAGGCCTGGACACAAAGCTAAACTGGCTCCCACCACATCCACAAAGTGCTGTGGGAAGAAGCTACTCCAGCTGCTCCCTAGCCCTGAGCCCAGGCCTGTTGTCCTCTGCTGGGAAACCCCCCCATGAAGCTGGAGGGGGTGCAGGCATCCCTGGAGGGATTCAAAAGCTGTGTGGATGTGGCACTTGGGGACATGGGTTAGTGGTGGCCTTGGCAGTGCTGGGGAGTGCTTGGACTGGGTGGTCTTGGAGGGATTTTCCAACCTTAATGATTCTGCGTTTTTATTCTGTTCTCTGCCCACCTCCTGCCAGCTTGTGCCCTGGGGGGTGTCCCCTCTTCTTCCTCATCTTCAGGGCTGGAGAAAGTCCCAGCTGCTGCAGAGGCAGTGCCTGGGCACAGTGTGGGAGCGGGGCCGTGCTCGGGAGGGTGATCCCAGCGGGCAGACGTTCCCGGGGAGCGAAGGGTGTGGGACGAGAGTTTCTGCAGCACGTCAGTGGAAAAAAAAAATTGTAAAGAGAAGGCCAAGTGTCTTAAGCAATGGTGCTTCCTGCAGAGCCAAACAACAGTGAGGACAACCACCTTTGGGAATTGGTGATGTAGAAGTGCTCTCCTGCAGGAGGAGGAAGCGAGGAAGTGGGAGGAAGCAAGTCAGCAAGAGAGGCCAGTGTTTCTGAGCAGCTTGACCTGCTGAATTCCCATGGAAGTCTGCATTTTATTATTAGAATCGTTATTATTTGTATTGTGGCAGCATCAAGTGGCCCCAACTGGAAGAGAGCCTCATTGTACGAGGCACTAAACAAACATGGAATAGGAGACACTCCCTTCCCCGTGGGATTTGCTGGCAGAGGAGACACACAGAGGACCACAGAGGACAGGAAATTGTCATTTACTGGCATTCATTGTGAGTATAAGGGCACCTCTGTGCTAATGACAGTTTCCCACTACCCTTCTTCCCATCTAGAGCCTGACCCAAAACCTGGTGGAGTCAGTGGAAGTGTGGATTTGTGCTCCCTTTCTGCACGTCTGTGCACCCAGCTCCTAAATATGCAAGAATTCTGATTTCCAATCACCACTGGCTGAGCAAAGGTGCAGCCTTGAGACAGAGGACAGACATGCTCACACTCCCTCAAGCTGGCAAAGCTAATTTTAGGTTTATCAGCCTTGATTAAGTCCTTTTAAAGAGTGACCCAGGAGGGAGAAGCTCACGGTGCAGCTGTGCAGAGGCCACGCGCAAGGATCACAAGTCTCTGATTCCCCCGGCCTTCAGCCTTATAAGCTGGAGATTATTACAGCAGCCTCAGAAGGGAAACTTGAGATAGATCCAAGGTTGACAGGTCTCCCTGGATTAAGGTCACTTGTTTTAAAAATCATTTTTTTCCCCCACATTCAACATTTGATGTCTAAGGGGCTGGGGCTCACTGTGCACATCTCCAGGGGAAGTGGAAAGCGTATCCTCCAGGGTCTCAAATTCTGACAGGCAGTCCTTGTGCTGCCAGATGTGTGACAAATGATAGTTCAGATTTACTCCATTTTTCATGCTTTTATTTTAGTCAACTGGCTGGTACCAGAAGTCCAAGCCTGGCAGGTGATGAGCACTGATTGGAGCTGCAGAAGAAATTTAGAGCTGCAGTGGACAGCGCTCTGAGGGAGGCATCTCTCTCCACTTCAGAGGTCCAAAACCTCACAGTGGGTCACAGTGGGAGATTCCCTGCATGCCCATATTCCATCTGCTCTTGGGATGACACAGAAGACTGTATAATCCCAAGGCTCTCACTTGCTGAGCCTGACAAAATGTCACTGCGCAACCCAGAGGGAGAAAAAAAATCTTATGCTCCAGCGCTGCTCCCTCTGCAACGTGTGGGAGTTTTGCCATTTGCCATGGGCAGGATCAAGGCTGTTCTTGGTGGAGGTGGAACTGAGCTACTCAAATCTCAAGGAGAAATGTCCTTCTAGTGAACTCCAACCTGTGTCACCGCGTTGCTGACCGAGAAGCCGAGGGTCGTTTGTCTCGTTCAGGTGTCTGGGACGTGTCCAGGGCTCTACCTGTTGGTGCCCCAGGAAAGGTGACACAAGGGCAGGCAAACACAGCAGCTTCTGCCCAGCTCTGAGAACAGGAAACTCTCTAGACAATTGTTCAGTGAGGTGTAGGCAGGGCACCATTTGTGGGCAGAGCCCGGAAAGCAAGAAATCTTTTCCAGCCCCAAGTGACCCCTGAGCCTTTTCATTGTGCACGAGGTATGTACCCTCTCTCTGATGTGAACGAGGCTTCTTCTTCACAGTAGGACTTATTTTGGCACTTAAAATCAAGCACTCAACAGTCAAGTTCTCAAAAGGTAGGAAGTGCCACTTTGAAAGAGGGATGCTCACTGAGCGTGGACGTGCCCTTGTGTTACGGTGTCGTCTTCTGCTCTGTGACTCTGCACAATTTTCCTCGTAGGGCTCCTGCCTCTTTCCATGTACAAACTTGCTCAGTGAACCATTATTCAACCTCTTGTTCTTCCTTGTTGTGCAATGTGTAGCCCTGTGCCTTATTTACTGCTCCCTGTTCAAATTCTGCTCTGAAGACAGAATTATTCATTTCCTCGTGAGCTCTCTTAGGGCGCTGGTGACAAGCCTTAGCAAATTTTATTTTTCATGGTTCCCCTGTGAGATGTGGGGGTGGTATTTGCTTGGTTTACAGATGACATTTGAGGCAGGGAGAAATCAAGTTCAGGAGTGTTCACCAATGCTGGTTTTGGACACAATGTGTCTGCAATTATGGTCCCATCCAGTGCTGCGACTTCTCAGATCCAGTCAGGAACTTGGTGAATGCAGAGTGTGTATTTAGTGATGATCTGGGAATCTTTTATTTCAGTCACTTGCCTAATTCTGCTCAAAAATTCTGTGACAGAGGCAAGGATCTTACAGACCTTTTTTCCAGGTTGGTTTTCAGCTGCATTAGCTGGTTCTCTTCCTAATTTCCTCCTTAATTCACTACATGCACCTCCTGCAACAAGTGGAGCAAGGGCCAGCAGGTTCCAGCCTCCATCACCTTGCAGCCCTAATTCACCCCTTATAGGGTCTTGCCAGCATGCTGATAGAAACTTGGGGGGAAAACAAGGATGTGGCAATAAAATCCGTGATAAATAGTTTTGTGGGGGCCACAGTAAGTTGACACAGACAGATCATCAAGTCTGTGCCTCTGGATTCTTCCAGAACGGTTTCACATGATTTAACTTAAATCAAAAGGGTAAATAAAACCTCAGGGCAAACCAGATCATGGCAGGCTTTTGCCATGAAATTTTCAACTCAGGTGATGAAAGTTTGGCAAGGATTTCAGCAAGGCTTGGCATGGAGGCAGAGCTGTAGCACCAACTGTAAGAGCCACGTTTTACTCACGGAGACTGTGGTGACCTCACAGGGTTTTGCAACCGAAGAAAGTGAGACCAGACAGTGATATTAAAGGTATTAAACCATTAAAAGATTGCAGAGGTGGTAATCTTTGGTTCAAAGGGTTTGCAGGCTCTTGTGCTGCCAGGGAGAGATGCTGGAGATAGGGCTGAGCAGGGACAGCACCGTGCCTGGGGCACAGCGGCCGTGCCAAGATTCCCCAAGAAAAAGCTGGGCCAAAGCTTCGTAGCTCTTTCATTTCTTACGGTGGATTTCTGTATGTGGAAGTAGTTCATCTAAAACATGGAACTGCTTCCATGTGTCTTTAAAAACTAAGCAGGCTTTAAAGGGGAAAGCTGTGCTTTGGCAGGCACAGGGCTGACCCGAGCCAGGGCCCCGTGTGATGTGATCACTGGAGTGAGGGGCTGGGGAAGGAAACGTGGGACAGGTTCTGCCTTGAAAATTTTCACAAGCAGACATAAACTTTTCCTCTAAAAAATCCTCCCTTTTAGAGAACAGAGTAACAACCATCCCTTAATATGATATATTTAAACACCGTGATGAAAATCCTCTCTGGGGAATCTGACAACGCTCTGTTCCACCAACATGATAATGGATGGTTTTCTTCCTTTAAATGCCTCGCCATTAAAGTTTAACGAGCAATACTTACTTTCATTCCAAACTTATTTTTCTCCTTGACAGATTGGATACTTAGTTTGGATTTGTTAACATAGCTAGTCATAAAAATGTCTGCTTCAAGAAACCGATGGTACTGTCCTTAGGAAATTGGGCTTTGATGCCTTGTTTGATTTCTGTGGCAAAATAAGTTCATAGGGTTTTTTTTGCAAAAAAATGAACAGGCTGATAAGCTCATGCCCCTTTTTGTCTGCCTAGAATTTCAGTTTATATCAAGCCTAACAGGTTGTGTAGCTCAGAAATGTCCCAACTCAGGGCTGCACTTCCTAACAACAGGAGGGTCGTTTGTGGAATTGCTGATCAAGCTTTGGGTTTTTGCAGGACTTCCCATCTTCTAATCCTTTACTTTAAAATATGTGCAAAGAGTGACCAGAAATGAAATTGTGATGAAGGCTCACATCTTTACATCCAGGTTATTTGTGGCATCTCACATCTTAACCAAGTGTCTCATTAATGTCCTTCGTAGTGTTTCCAGTTCTCATGGTTTTACTTCGAATATCATAATATTAATATTTCTGTTATTTTATTTATTTTATTTTTTTATTAATTCTTTTATTCTTTTATTTGGTTTTGTTTTTCTTCTTTCTCTTTCCAGTGTCCTTCATAAATGATTTCTATCCTTACATTTGGAAAGGGAAGGCTCACCTTGTGGATTCTCACGCTTCAGGACAAATATACAGTTATTTTGAACCATAAACCAAAAGAAGCTGCAAAGAAGGAGGGATGAGCCTGACTCAGGATTTTTCTTACATTCAATTTGTCCTTCCTCTGATATGCTCAGACTCTCTTAGAACAGTCTCTGTGATCTTGACAAGCCTTGTACTTCAAGAACAAACATCGGAAGAAAATCTCCTTGACCCCCTTAGTGCTACAGTGCCTGACAGGTGAGGGTGTTGTTGAAAGCCAGTAATTCAAAGGCTTGCAAGAAATATTCACAGGGGGAGAAAAATGCTGAGCAAGGACATTCAGAATTTCTTTAACATCATTTCCTTCCAACAGCTGCTGTTTTTACCCTCTGCTCCAAAGCTGAGCTACGGCACCTCTGGATGAGCCTTTTCCGTGCTCACACAAGGGCAACAGGGCAGCACTCGAGATTTGAAGGCACAAAAATCCACCAAGGAAGAAAAAATCAGACCACAAACCGACGGTAGAAACCCCTACAACATCACAGCAAACATTTCCTAATGTGCTGCAGTGCCAGGAGATGATTCACCCCAGTGTTCCTGTTGCATAATCTTCCCCCACGGCTCAGGAGAGCGAAACCAGAAACCCAAAGGTCTCGCTGGGCTTTCAGTGACATTTATGTTTAGACTGAACTTTCGGATAGGAAAGTGTGAGTTTTTCTCTGATGACAAAGGAGGGGGAACTGATATAGTAAGGTGTTGTTTCAGAAATTATAAACTCCTGAGTGTGGCACGTTGTCATCTCCCGTGGCCCAGCGTAAACCCCGAGCCAGACCACGGCTCCTCTGCCCTTCCTGACGTTCAGACAGGTCTTGCTCCGATGACATTATGACCCCTTCAGCTGCCTGGTCCCTGAGGGGGCACAGCTGGGCCCTCAGAGCTGTAAAACCCCTCTGGATAAGCCATGCCACTGTCCTTCAAGGCTTGGTCAGCACATGGAAAGTATTGTGGGGCTCCCCAGGCCTTGCAGTGGCAGCAGGAGGTCTGGAATTCCTGCTTTGCTCTGCCTGAGCAGATCCAAAGCTTTCCAAGAGCACCAGGCTTGCTGCAGGTCCTCCCAGGAGTGCAGGGAGCCCCAGCACAAGCAGAGCTGCCAAACTGTGCAGTCACCAGGGAAAATCCACCCAGGAAATATAGAGAAGGAGTGAGAAAGGAGCAGGCAGCAAGGATCACCCCTTCAGAGCCTCTGAGAGGTGTCATATATATATACAACTACAAATTTTAGGGGCCCAATCATAGAATCACAGGATCAACCAGGTTGGAAAAGACCTCCAAGATCATCAAGTCCAACTCTTGACCTAACCCCGCCGTGGTTCCCAGACCATGGCACTGATGCCACATCCAGTCTCACCTTAAAAATCCACCATTTTACTCCTTAAAATCAAGTGAAGTGAATTGGTGAATGCTGCACATCTTCCAAGGAATGTCAGGCTGAGGGCTACATTCCTGTTAGGCTGTGTTAGCCTGGGTTAGTGGGTGGTGCCAGGCATTTTTCTGTGCTGATTTGGTGAATATTGTTTCAGAGGAGCTGGTGTGAGCAGCACACGAGTCCTCCACACCTCAGTGACTTTCTGCTCTCTGTTACACCAGAGTGAACGAGGTTAGTTCCTCCTTCAGGGCAGCATCACTACAGGCAGTGTAAATTCTTCCCTTCTCTGTTGAGAGCAGAAAAATTTCCTTTATTCAGCAAGAGGAAAAAGAAAAAAAAACCAAACCAAGTATTCTTGTTTTTCTCGGCATTTCTGTGGGATTTCCAGAGATATTTCACATCCCCCCTCCCCCCAGCCGATGGCCTAAACGAGCTGCCAACTGCAGAGAAAACATTTGTTGAGAGCTTGTCTGGAACAAATGCCCTTTTGGGCAGGGATGGGTGCTCTTCACGAGGCCTGGGCTCTGCAGGTGCGTGGCCCTGACTCACACAGAGCTCTTTTCCTGCAGCAGGGAATTTCTGCTCCTGGCTCTGTGCCCCTGCTCTGCCCCTTCGCCAGGTCTGGACGCGCCGTCTCTGCACCTGAGGATGGATCTGAGCAATCCAGGAGGAGCAAAGTGGGTGATCAACGACAGCTGCTCTCGAAAGCTGTGGGTAACCCCGAAAGTAAAGAGGCTTTAGGGTTTGGAAACAAAAGGACCGACCGAGGGCAACCTCAGTCAAAGGGAGAGCGCTGAGCCCTGGGGAAGGCCGGTGCAATGAAGGTTCCTCTCGTCCTGCTGGTGCAGACCACAAAGCCAACAGGCAGCTGCCTGTGGGTGAGAAAGGGCTGCCTGACTCACCACCCTCCTCGTGCCACCATGGGATGAGAGCAGAGGGCTGAAGTAGAGCTTTATCCCTGCGAGCCAGGCTGGAGCTGAAGGAGGAGCACATGCCAGAAAGGGGAACAAAAACTCATCAAGTCGACCACAGCTGCGGGCAGAGAAAGGAAGATGGGGTTTCACAGCCTCCCTCCTCTCACACCAGGGCTGCACACCATGGGAAGGAGGGGGAACCCACACTGCTCCCACCCTGGCAGCAGCTCTCTGGGACTGGGAGACAGAGCCTTGCAGCCCATTCCCCTGTATTGCTGTGATCCCTGCCCTGGGTAGCAAGGTGGCCAAGTGGTCGTGTCATTTGGATGAGGATGGGGATGAAAAGCCCTGCCAGCAGGCAAAGACATCAAGGTGCAGGTGTCTCCTACATCCCTAAAGCTGTTACATCAAATGGAAAGTCATCCATGAGTGGTAAGCACAAAAACAACACAGTGGGTGCATTGGTGAAAACACAGGTCTGGTTGACAGAGAGAGAGGGAATGCTGGGCCTGTGTTGGCAAAGATGACACTGAGAGCACACGGGGCTCACAGATCACTCTGAGATCCTCAGCTGCATGAGACAGCAGAAGGGAAAACATGAGTGTACATGTATTTAGAAACTACCTGCAACTCCTACCCTAAATTATTTCTTTGTCATGCTCTGTACACTGAATATTTCATCTCAGGAGGGCAGCTCTCCCTTGCACTGATGAGCAGGATGGTGTCACAGTTCAGTTAGAGGCATGAAGTGGGTTTGAAATAATGGGGATACTGACCCAAAAGGAAACTTTATCAATCATAGATATTCTGCATGAAAATACTTGGGGAATTTCCCAGCCTGGGGAAGAGGGAAATGTCCTCAGAATTGCTGAAGGACTGATAATTTTTGATGCCAAGTCTCAGCTCGAAGAAAGTGTTTATGGCCAAGGTATGAATTGGTTTCTGAGGGAAAGGCTGGCACCACCTTAACTGGAGCAACACTGGCAGGGGCTGCTGAGCCTCTGACACCAACATGAGCCGTGGCTGCAGAAATGGGAAACAGCCTCTTGTTTGTTCCTCATTCTGAAGCAGGGAGGGCACATGTGCCTCCCATGGCACATCCCCTTCCTCTTGTATCCTCTAATCTGTAATCTTTAATATCCTGTTTTAACTGGAAGTTAAGATTTGAGTTTCATAGCTCTGCCTACACGCAAGGAGGATGAGACTGAAGCAGGGTATTGATGCACATTAAGTTCAAAGTCCTGCAAAACAAACACATGTTTGAGTATTCACTCAAATTCGTTCTGTAACAAGAAAAAAGCATAAAGATGATTCAGTGTTTTGATGAGCGAAGGCAGATTTAAGCATACACTTAATTAATTCAAAAAATTTGTGCCCAAGGCCTGCTCCAGGAGTGTTACAAGATGTTCCCTTTTACAGATCTCATAGAGAATTCTCTTTCCAGAGTCTAATGTAATTCTGTCTTAATTCATGGCTAGACTTTGCCACTTCCATTAATGCAAAACCATCCCTTCATGTTGAGCTGAAAATAGCTAAAAGCAAGAATCTAATTTAACTCTTGAAATAAGCAGCCTGTTTGGAAGGATCTGTTGCCAGAGAGTGTAGGTGCTGCAGCCTCTGCTCTGTTTGATCTGGTGAACTGCTGCAGAATTCAGGCCTGGGACACTCATTGTTCTCTGGAAATCAAATTGCACCCTGTCATAACAGTCTATTAACAGCACTGCATTTCTGCAGAACTTCACCTCTTTGCTGGAAGATAACATTTCTCTTCCCTCCCAAGGACAAAATAGCTTCCTTTCTTGCAGAGGGTCATAGAATGGTGCTACTGCTTGACAGGGATGTCAACTTCCCTCCACTATTAAGGAGAGGGGAAATGTCTTTGTTACACATTTCTGTTCTCCTTTCATCCTCTTCAGAGAGGCCCCCAGCTCAATCTAAACAAAATAAAGCCAGGGTATCAGTTAAAAACAAAACCATTTTGAAAACTCTTTGATCTCCCTGGCTTCCTGTTAAATATACAATCGGCTGTTTCTCCACATCCTCGACCACTGCAGATCTGATTTGCTCTGCACTTTATATTGACTTTGGCACCACACAAAATTAACATAGCATTGGCTATAAAATCTCTTAAAGGCAAGGAAATCCAAACCCTCCCCAGCTTCACCTTTGCCTCTCTGTGTCCTCTGCTTTTCAACCCTGTCACCCACCTTTCTGTTTACATACGAGGACAGTCCCTTTCTTTTGTCAAACTCCTGTTTTCCAGCTCCTATCAGTCCATCCTCCCTTTTTCCCAGTCCAGCAAAGTTCCCTTATGCATTATTCCCGGAAAATCTCCGTAGCTCTTTCCCTCTGCATTTACACACCATTCAGGACTTTTTTTCCCATAAGAAGCTTCTCCTTCCCTGTTCCACCAGCACTGCTCCTGGGGCACTGGGTTGACTTTGGTCTTCTCCTCCACCACGGTGTCTTTCTCTACTCCTGCCCTTGGCTTGCACCATCCTCTGGATGGGGAAGAGCACTGGGTGGGGGAGAGCACTGATTACCCCTCTCCACACCCCATCTCCAGCCCTGCATGATCAGACCCTGACTTCCCATCCTTCCCTTCCTCCTCACCTCTGCCTCTTCGTGTGCTGCTGGGTTAACACCTGGACTTCATGATCTTGGAGGGCTTTTCCTCTGAGGTCTTTTATAAAATGAAGCCAATAATTCACAGAATAAAGGGCCCAGAATATCCAAACAAATTGCTCCACAGAACAGTCCCTCAGGTTACCAAGTACCAACCCAAAGCAGAGCAAAGGCTGAACTCTCAGCTTACAGAAACCCACTCCAATCCTGCCTTGCTCTGCAGCAGCTTTGGGTTCATCCTGCCTTGCAGAGCTCTCCCAGCCCCACCACCAATGGTCCTTTTTGGGATTCTCCTCCCAGCCTTGCTGGTTCTGTGATTGTGTGCAGCCCAGCACTCAGCTGCATCTCAGCTCTGCCCTTCTCCCTTTTCAGGATTCCAGCTTTTCCAGTCTATTCACAATGCCATTTCTTCTCTCTCCAAGGGCTGTGTGCCTTCCTCCTCACCCCATTGTCATTAGAACAATTCATTGCCTTTTTTCTTTTTTTTTTCCTTTTTTTTTTCTCTGAGGGGGTGAGAATGAGTGGATGGGAATGAGACAGTTCACTGCCAACTTTCTGCTCCCCGAGTTTATCTCTTAATTGTCCAGTGTTGATCAATTCTGGTGCGTTAATGACTCAGGCAACATTTATTAATTATTTAGGCTGAGAAGGGAGTTCTATCTGATATAGATGAATAGATGGTAAAGTATTTAGGTCTTGCTGTACTTGTGCAAAGCACTGCACATAATCTGTGGAGTTATACAAGTAGAAACAGGAAATCTAATCCTCTATTCTGACACTGTTGCTTTGGTCTCTTCCAGGTTTAATCACACTGAAGAAAAGTGCAATGTTGTATCTTTAAGGACTAACTGCTCCATTAAGTGTAACATTTTAAGCAAGACAAATGTTCTCACACAATGGAAAGACACATAATGTCACTCCATGCACGAATCAGAGAAATTGTTCTCTGGCTTTAGTGACAGCAGAGACAAAAGGCTCTGTCTCCTGCACTGTGGCAGCAACATCTGGGTGGCTGCCTTCAAATTCCTCCCCTTGAGGCCTCTCCCTGTCCCAAAATCAGGAGAAAGAACATTGTTTCCCATGCCTCAGGTAGAACCAAGATGGGCCAAAGCAGCCCAAAGCAGGCTGGGGGGGTGTGATGGATGGGAGTTTTGCCATGACAGTTTAAAAGTATGGATTGGGTTTGTCACAGGGAGATTTGCTGTCAGAATAATGCATCTGGTGGGGATTTAGTGGCTGATCAGAGAATTATTTTGCAACTTGCCTGGTTTCCCCTCTTGCCTCGGAGGTTTTTTAGAAAATGAAGCCAATAATTCATAGAATAAAGGGCCCAGAATATCCAAACAAATTGCTCCACAGAACAGTCCCTCAGGTTACCAAGTACCAACCCAAAGCAGAGCAAAGGCTGAACTCTCAGCTTACAGAAACCCACTCTAATCCTGCCTTGCTCTGCAGCAGCTTTGGGTTCATCCTGCCTTGCAGAGCTCTCCCAGCCCCACCACCAATGGTCCTTTTTGGGATTCTCCTCCCACTGAAGCACAAATGGACAATGAAGAAATGAAGTTGGTATCAGATGTTGTTCTTCCCAGCTCACAGCACCCCCAGAGCCTCCTCCCCTTGCTCTCCAGCCTCCCTTTTAATGGACACTGGGAACTGCTGAGAACTGGGCATGACTCTCCAGAGCCAAGAGATCCTCAATAATCTTTGAGGAAAACTTGTAAGTCTCAGAACTGTCAGAAGACATAAAAAAAATGAGCTCATTTCAAATGTGCCTCGATCTGCACCTCAGCAAGACTGAAGTTTTTACAAAACAAGCAACTCCAAAACCAGAAATTAAGAGTTCAAGACAACCGTCTTTGTACCTTTTCACTGCAAATTTAGTTTCTAGCCTGGCTTTGGGAATAGAGAGGCTCTTTGGGAATGGTCAGTCTGTGGAGCTTTGTGCCCCTGGTTTGGCACTGACACATCTGGGCACAGAGGAATGGGACAGGAGGTGAGTGAACCATTTCTCTGTCACTCAGTCAGCTCCACTAAAGGAAAGGTCAGCCAGGAGGTCACCTCAGAGCTGAGATATGGGCCCATTAACCAAACCTGTACTTTATCCAGCAGCACATTCGATATTCTGTGAGTATTTAGCACAGTGACATTTCTGCCTGAAGTGATTGTAACTAGTATTTTCTGTGCCCTTTTGTCATGAAAATATTGTTATGTTCAGGTGTTTGCCTCCATGACTAAAGGTCAAGGGTTCTGGGCTTATGCCAGAATGATTTATGCAGTATTTCAAGCGATATTGCAATATTTCTCTATATTTTAATACAAATGTGTACAAGAAAGCAATAAGGAACCAGTGGGCATTTAATAACTGAGTTAGAGCATCTTGTCTTTTTGAATCCAAGGACCTTCAAACTCTTTACCAAGCAGAGGAGCTGTGGCTGCCCCATCCCTGGAAGTGTTCAAGGCCAGGTTGGAGCCACCTGGTCTAGTGGAAGGTGTCCCTGGGGTTGGAATGAGATGGGTTTTAAGGTTCCTCCAACTCAAACCATTCTGGGATATGATGACTCTTTACAAACCCTGATTTCTTGCCTATAGTGGGTTTTGGATCAGCCCTCCCCTCCCAAATAAAGAGCCAGATCTCTTTTCCCCAAAGCTCCTTCTTTGCACTGTGGGCGTAAATCACATTTTACTTTCTCCATGTGAGGAGCTGCAAGCAACTCCAGTGCCTTTGGGGTGGGTGTGGAAAAAGAAGTATGGCTGATTCTGAATAAAAGTTACTGTCAGATCAACCCGGATAGCAGAGATAATGAGGGTGATCACATGGGAATAAAGATCCAGGGTTCAGTTTAATCATCGTTCCGTATCAGCTCCGCATGACTCAGTCAAATAAATGTTAGGTAACTCAAATTATCTCCTCACTTTTCACTCCCCCTTTCCAGTACCCACAACGTTTGTTTCAGTGACTTTAAAACAGGTGTAAATCTAACAGAGGGCAAACTTTTCACGAAGAGGGTATCTGAAAATTAAGCTACGAAAAGAGATTTCTAAAGGCAAGAAATAGTGGTAAGGTCACAAAAATCACATGTGCCTTTGAAAATTGCTATCAAGGCTGTACCCAGCTGCCTGAATTGGCTTCTTTTAACTTCACAGGGTCTCTCTGAGTGCTGAAGCACGTGATTTTTCAGTTCTACTCCCAGCAGCATGGGAGGTGAAAGACCATGAATGCTGAAAAATTACTTTGATATATTACAAAAGGTCTTGTAATGAGTGATGTGGCATTTTCATTAAAAAAAAAAAAATCACAAGAGCTCATATCAAAACCAACAAGAAGCCTTATGTAGGCAGCCTTGAGCTTTGGTTTGAAATCTTGATATGGATCCAAATTATGCTGGTTAGCTTATCCTGAAAGAAAAAATAAACAGTGTGAGATCCCAACCTGTTACAGTAAAGCAGCATTTGAGCTTTCCTTGGTTTGTTCAGTATCTCAGGTCGGTGTTAATTTATAATTAACTGCATTTTCTCCACAGCTCTGGTTTCTTTTGCACCGTCCCTGCCTCTCCTGAGCAGACTGAGAGCTCACACAGGTGATGTTCCTTGAAGCCTGAACTCCCAGAAGCACAGAACTGCCTCAGAACCTCAGAACTTCTTCTCATCCCATCTCGTGTCCGGATGAAGACAAGGTAGGAAACATGAACCTTTCGAGGTACAGCAAAAGTAGAAGAAAGGAAACAACGTCATTATATTAATTTAGTTTCAAACCCATTTAAAAGGGTCTTGACTCAGGAATTTTCAGTGTTTGAGTTTGTAATTCTGCCTTTTGCCTCCACACCAAGTCCTACACTGTGGGTTTAAACTGAATTGGATTTAAGGTCAGTTTTAATTTAGGGCAGCCTGCCCGGGTTCCTTTCCCCTCTGCTGACAGACTTGGCAATGCTTTAGCAGGGCCTTGAGAGTGTTTCAGCCTCAGCAGCAAAGAGCCCTCACACAAAGCACTTTATTTCTCCCCAGAACAAATAAACAGGGAGTAAACACCCCTCCTCTCTCTCTCTCACACACACAGAGCATTTCCTTGTGATTCTCTTCCCCCTTTGTGCCCTTCCTACAGCCCAGGTAGGACTTGAGCTTTATGGAAATGGTATGAAAAAGCAAAGCTGCATTTTTGCAACAATAAGCACTCAGAAGATGACTTAAAGGCAAAAATAAACCATTTTTTTTGCGTGTGCACATGGACAGCTTGTGGACTCCGTCCAGTTCAGCTGTGTTTGAGTATCCCAGTATGAATGTGACTGTGCTCTGTTCAAAATGTAGTGAAATCCCTGGTAGAAGAGATTGTAGTGGCAGATTGCAGTGGTTTGATTTTCCTTTTTTTTTGATCTTGAAGAATGTGCTTTCTTGGGTTACACATTAAACTGTCAGGAGGCAAAACCAACACTTGGGGTTTTACATGGAGCTTGAAAGGTTGCTCCACAAAGTGTGGCCATACAGAGCTTCTCCCACAAATCCTCGAGTTGTTTTCCTTATCTAAGCAAGCTATGTATAAATATTAACATATTATTCATGGGTAAATAACTCCACGCCACTCCTTGCTAATGCTGCTGCTGCCTGAAAGAGGATTCTTGGTTCAGATGAGAATGACAGTCCCTTTGTGGGGCCTCAACTGTGTTTCAGGTTAAAAGGATCAAAAAAAACCCTGAAAAAAAACCAAACAAAAAACCCAAACAAACAAAAAAAACCCAACAACAACAACAAAAAAAAAAAAAAAAAACAAAAACAAAAACAAAAAAAACCCCAAACCAACAAACAAACAAACAAAAAAAACCCAAAAAAACAAAACAAAAAAAAAGGGTAATGGTGCTTCTTAATTAAGTAAACCTCAAAAATGAAGAAGTAAGCAGCCTTTAACTGTTGGTTTTAGTGTAGGGGAGCCACCACCACATAAAAACTAGTGGCTAAACTCTGTAGTAGCTGCAATTAGTAAACTCCCACTTGAGCTGGGTGAGGTAGGGCTGAGATCCAGAGGATCTGTTCTCTGGGGTGTGCATGGAAGGATGTCAGGAGCAGCCTCGAGCCCTGCCCAGGTTCAGCACAAATGTTAGACCAAGCAGATGATCTCAGACACAGAGTCTGAGCCTGACCAGGGTCTCCCTGCAGTGTTGGGGGTTCAATTCCAGCACGTTGGCCAGGGTGGTTTCTCTTTCCCAAGACTAGAGCACGATGGTGGAATTTTCCCCTCCAGTACAGGTGAATTTTTCTCATCAAAATCTTCCTTGGGAATCTCCCTTGTGCACAAGGAAAAGTGTATTCTCCCTGCAGAGGGCTGGACATGCCAGCACTTGTGGACAAGAGGCCATTGCAAGTGGAACATGTGAAAACAGGGGCCTATTCATAAAAATAATATATTTATATTTACTCGTTAAAAAGCCTTTGCTCAGGACCTTTTTTAAAGTTCAGCTGGATATAAAATGCCCACTTCAAAAGCCAAAATGAAGACTTCAACAGATGTGCCCTGGCAAAGAAAAGGGTGCAGACACAACAAGGAATTCAGAATGGACAGTCAGTCGGGTATGGACACAGGAATCTCAAATAAAACGCTTGTGGCCGGGAGCTGGAGTT
This sequence comes from Lepidothrix coronata, assembly GCF_001604755.1. Lineage (NCBI taxonomy): Eukaryota > Metazoa > Chordata > Aves > Passeriformes > Pipridae > Lepidothrix > Lepidothrix coronata. The sequence goes on along the minus strand of NW_016690356.1, from coordinate 650,275 downwards.
TTTGTGTTACCTGTAATGAGCCTCTGTTTCTGGGGCCTGGCTAATTCCTTAATTTTTTTTTTCTGACTGCAGCTTTTTGGTGCCTTTTTGTACTACAGGGGACAACCAGTGTAACTTCAGCTGGATGTCAGTCTTGCAACCAGGGGAGGGAAATGTCTTGTGAGGAGAACCTTTACAAAACCCGAGAGTTTGGATTTTATTTGAACAACAAGGCACACTTTAAAACCCGCAGAATTTCAGGTGGCAAGGCCTGGAACAGGCAAGTGTTTGTGCTCTGAGCAACAGCCTGAGAGCAGCTACTGGTATGCAAAGTCTGAGCTGAGCTTTTGCAGGTGCTGCCTCCTCACAGACCCCGGGGCTGAAAATCCTCCCCTCCATCCCCTGGGATATCGGCCTGGCCCGGTGGTGTCTGTCCCAGTGACAGTTTTATCTCCAGCTTAATTGAAAGGACATTAACTTCAGGCTGTTCACAGGTTTGTCAAGATTAGGTCAGGCCTTATCCGAGGGGTTGTGGTTCAGCCGAGGGCTCGGCCTCGGGAGGCTTTTGTGTCCCCACGTGTCCTCTGAGATCCGAGCAGGGGAAGGTGCTGTGGTGTCCCCAGCAAGATGCTTTGTGGTCTCTCATGAAATTAAGAAGCCAAACCAAGGAACTGCCCTCCAGATTATTGGCTGCCCTCTCCTGTCGTTTGCTGGACAGGCGTAAACCACGCCAAGAGTTATCACAGAAGGTCTGTTAAGATTTCAAAGACGAGCAGGGAAAACCAGAATTAGGACTGATGTTTCCGAAGCGCCCCGAAGGTGTGTGTGCTTGAGGAGGCCTGTGAGGCCCCTGCCCAGCAGGATGTCCTGTGCTGTTGAAGCAGAGCTTCCCCTGCAGCTGTGTGTGTGCCCCGACCCCAGGGGAGCCGCCGGGCCCCCCGAGAGCTCGGGGGACACCACAAACAGGCACCCTCTTGGCTGAGGCTGCCTCATATCACAGGGGAACAACGTGAAAGAGAGGGCAAAGCTCCGATTTCCCAGGAGATCACTTATTACCCCGACCACAACACTGCCCTCTCCTGCCCTGTATGGCCACCAAGACCTGTAAAGTTCATAAAAGAAGTAATGAGGGGAGCAACCGTGCAGGCAATATGTTTTCAGTAGACAATTTGGGTTCCTCTTTAGCTCTGTCCTGTGATCCTGGCTCAGCCCAGAATGGCCAGTGAAGGCCGTTTGTAAATGTAACTCAGGAGCAGAGAGGTCCTGGAGTGCAGGAATGGCCTGTCCATGGCTCTCCAGGGAGGTCAACTCCAGTTTAGGAGCACCTGCACAAATAACTGCCAAAAACAGGGAGAGTATATTAGGAGGATCACTCTGGACATGCTGCTGCCTCATATTTTTTCCTCAGGCAATGGGTGCTGCCACAGTCACAGAAAGGATTCTGGCTTAACTACACCTTTGGTTAGAGGTGGTTGTGTGATTTTTGCACTACTGAGCCTCTTGGAACACAAGCCTGGGTGTATGGAGCATTAGGAATTTTCAACAAGGCAACATTTTAATGTATATTCATGTTTTCTCATCTGTGGAGAAGAATAATTGCTGTACCCTGCAAGGATTTGGGTATTCCACAGTGCTGACATTAAAGCTGAAGACATTAACTTGCAATGACCTTGCTTTTCTCGTGACTCACACCACAGGTTATTTTTCTGTAGGTTTGTTCTGAGTGATTAAGATAGGTTTGCTTGCATATAAATGCTGTTCTACATATATATATATATATATGTATATATTACCTTCACCAAGGAAAGCTCCCACACTGTCCCTTATTTATACATATTATACATGACATAGGCTCAAATGTCACAGCCCTTATTTATAAGGTAAGGTATAAATATAACCCAATTTAAAACTCGCTCCTCGTTTTCATTACTGCCCATCTCATGCTTCAGTGTGGCTGCTGCTTAGGGAACATGGAGCAAGTGGAGTTGAGAAGATAAATCCCTATTTGCTGTGAACTCCACAGGTTGTCCACCTGCTTCTCTTGGTCAGTGCCGTTGTAAAATTCCCTTCCACACACAGGTAATGACCAGGTAGGGAATTATACTTAATATTTGAGTCAGGGAAAGAGAGATGGGGGCAGCACATCAGAAGCTGGTTCTCAACCACTCCCTGATTTTCAAACTAGCCACAATTACATGTTCAGGCAGCCTGGGAGCTGTTTCAGCAGGCACCAGGCTCCCCTAAGAACTGGGAACAGCTCTGGCCACACTCCCTCCATCCTGCCAGTCCCAGCACGTCCCTGCACCAGGGATGTCGGGGAGGGAGGTTTGTGTCTGCCCAAAAATCCCTCGCTCCCTTCTCGCTACTTGAAGGGATATAAAGGGAACATGGAAGCTGTTCCTCAGTCTCTGAAGCTGTTAAAAACATTTCTAATCAAGGTACAAATGAGCTCCAGCGAACACCTCCTTGTTTCTCATGCTAATTTTGTATTGTTGCTGAAGCAGAGCCCAATTTTTTTCTCTTTGTGAAAGTAAAATTGAAATTCCGCTCCTGTTCATTAATCCTATTAAGAAACAAGGTATGCAGATGTTATTTTTTAGTAATTCTAAGGTGTAAGTGTATTCGTAAAAAGTTATGAAAAATAGCTGTAAAAGGGTTTTGGGTTTTTTTCTTGAAATATGTGGTTTTCTCACATTATTGCAGACTACATATATCTTTATTTTTCAGCAAGAGTAAACTGTGATAAGTCCCTGAACCCCTACTATGCCACAAACAGGCAAAGATAATGACTTTCAAAAAGTAAAGAACAAATTGTATCACAAATAATGACAAAAAAGAAGAAGCATAAACTTCTCCTGCCTGGTGGCTTTCAAGGCGTCAGACATTTTGTAAACCAGCAAATGGATCCAGACCACGCAGAACTGGGACGGTCCTGCTTTTCCTGTCTGTTAATTTTTCCACTGTGAGAGTGTCCAAAACTCTCTGAAATAAAGGATTACTGTCTAGGGGTTCAGAAAGTCACATTTTCACAGAAAAGGGTTCATTCTTACAGGTAACCCAGCAGGCACACGAGCTGCTCCACGAAATGTCACGGCCTTAAACCTAAAAATTTATCCTACATCCTAACCCCAGATGTTTGGTTTCAGGAGTGTTTTTGGTGCTGCTGTGGCCCAGAGTTTACATCAGTGGTTTAACTGCCTCCTTTATGAGATTGTAAGCAAGTGAGACCCAGTTTGGTTTAGTGTTTAGCAAATTATATTCACCCTCTTGCCACTAAATCACTGTACAAACCACTCAGCTCTTCCCCTTATTCAAATTTACCCAGTCAATCAATCACTTGTGATATGACTGTGAGGAGTGAAGATCAGCCCATGAATACTTACAGAACATTCTGGAAGCCCTGCTGAACCGAGGTCACAGCATGCACTCTGAGTGGAGCAATGAGATTTGAGCATTATGGAAAACTTTCCGGGTGAAAAAAAGCATGGAATGGTCCCTGTGATTTCTCATCTAGAAAAGATGGATCTACAAAAAAATGTTGGTCTCCAACAGAGATCTTCTCTGAGGTAGAATGGACCTACCAGGTCTGAGGCAGGTCCTTCAGGCCTGGTCTTCTTCTGGGCTTCTTTTAGTTGCAAAATGTGCTGGGCCGAGAATTAAGAAAATAGAAAAAGGTTCTTTTACTTCACCACATTTAAAAATGTAATAAGCAGGTAATTCTACGTTAAAAAAATGTATTTAACTTCCCTGTCTGTTTCACATCTTCAAGATATTCTCCAAAGCTGTGAAAAACAATTTTTAAATAAGAGTTCAGATTCTTAAATGATCAAAACTATCAGAAACTTGGCCTTTTCAGAAAACCTCAAAATATGCAGCAAGTCAACAGCACTAGAAAGTCAGTAGTTCAAGGCACCTGCTTTTAGTGTAAATTGTGTTAATACTTTTTTTGCATTGTCGTAGAGGTATTGAGGAACTGTTTCCTCAATGTTGGGATCATCTACAGGGGTTCCACATCTTTGTACTTCAGGCCTCTCAACCGAGGCAGCCAAAAACTGGGTCAGGGCAACGGTCCAAAATTTCAGTGGTGAGCCTCCAAAATTCGAGACACTCAGGGAATGCATGTTGGGGAATAATATGAGAATGCTGGAGAGGAAAAAAAAAATAAAGAGAAGGGCGTATTTCGGTTGCATTAAATTTATTGATATTTCAAAAGTTGGTACAAAAATTTTATTCCAATTTGGAATAAAACGGGCTGTTTGTTTGAAATCCCAGTGAGAGCCAAGCTGGTTGCCTCAGAGCCTCAGACACTGATCCAATAGGTTCCTCACTTGCCACAAGGCAATCTGTACGGCTGGCTGCTCCCAATGCTCCCAATCCACAGGCACGGGAAGCCTTTGGATCCCAGCTTTTGAGGAGTCTCCCTGCTGGGTTGCACTGGAACCTGGAATACGGGAATGTGGGTTGGCAGGAACCTGCGTGTCTGGGAGCTGCCGAGCAGCCCTGAAGGCCTCTCAAATTTGCACTCACCATCATCCCTTCTGATAGGATGGAGAAAATTGGGAAGCATACCTCAGCTTGGAAGCTCAGAATTCGGGAGCCAGGTCCCACAAAACTTTCACGCCGTTGTTCCTGGGCAGCAGTTGCAAGGAGCTGAGAAGCAGCTGGAGTTGAGAAATGGGAACCAGCCTTACCAGAGGCACCTGGGCACTCTGCAGGTGGCCCTCAGCCTCCTTGCTGCTTGCTCAGCACCATTTTGGGGTGGTTTATCAGAGAACTGGTGCCCTGAGGAGCTAAAGTTCGTATTCATATGTTTTTTAAGACCTGGGCTCATTTTTAGCGTGGAGGGGGTGATGCTTGAGAATGTGACAGCCCAGTCTGCCCAGAGCTGGAAAGTTAGAAACTGGAAATGTACCTGGATGCCACCCTGAGTCAGCCCAAACCAGAAGCATCTCTACCAAACACCTAGATCTGAACAAACTGCCGTGCTCTGACAAAAATATTCCGTCTGAGAATTTCTGACCGGCTCTGGTGGTAAACATCTCCAGGATGTCATTTGTGCCTGATACAGGGCAGAAATTATTCGGGTACCTGGTGCCCGGCGTGGAAAGATGAGGGAATGGAATAGTAAATTAAAGGGGCTGAAACAAAAAGCCGCCGATTGTCCGAGCGCCACTGGGCAGGCTGTGTGCAGGTATCTGTGTGGGAACGCACTTTTCCACGGAGGAAACAGCCGTGGCGGGGGCTGCACCCACCCCGCCTTGGCAGTGACCGTCCGCCGGCGGGACCTTACGTTTATTTTTGGCGCTTCCCCCTCGGTGGGATTTTTCCGGGCAGCTGCTCCTCGTCCCGCTCCGGGGCTTTCCCGGCCGCGCTGACCCTTCCCTGCGAGCCCCCGAGCCCGAGGAGCGCGAACCCCCCTCAGGGGAGCGGGGCCCCCGCGGGGATGGAGCGCGGCGGAGTTCCCGGCGGGCCGGCCGCCTCCGCGCCCTCCCTCCCTCCTCCCTCCTCCTCCCATCCCTCCCTCTCTCCCTCCCTCTCTGCCTCCCTCGGCGGCGCGTTTGGGAGGGAAGGAGGGGGTGGAAGCCGGGCCGGGGCGGCCAGCAGGCAATTGGCAGAAAAGACAGACTGGGAATGAGCTGGAGTGGGCGCCTCTCCGCGCACACAGAGCGGGGCAGGAGGGGGAGGAGGAGGGAGCAGCCGCCGCCGCCGCCGCCGCCGGGGAGAGGCGGCGAACTCCGGGCAAAGTTTGGAGCCGCGGGCCCGCGGCGCTGAGGGGGCGGCGGGGCGGGCGA
>NW_016690356.1:573194-644466 GCF_001604755.1 Lepidothrix coronata | reverse complement strand
ACTGGGAATGAGCTGGAGTGGGCGCCTCTCCGCGCACACAGAGCGGGGCAGGAGGGGGAGGAGGAGGGAGCAGCCGCCGCCGCCGCCGCCGCCGGGGAGAGGCGGCGAACTCCGGGCAAAGTTTGGAGCCGCGGGCCCGCGGCGCTGAGGGGGCGGCGGGGCGGGCGAGCTCCGCGCCGGGCCGGGCCGGGCCAGCGCCGCCCGGGGCCGGGCTTTGCGCAGGAGGGAGCCGAGCGCGGGGCCGGCGGGCGCTGCCGGCGGCGCCAGCATGTCCTCCATCCTGCCCTTCACCCCTCCCATCGTCAAGCGGCTCCTGGGCTGGAAGAAAGGCGAGCAGAACGGGCAGGAGGAGAAATGGTGCGAGAAGGCGGTGAAGAGCCTGGTGAAGAAGCTGAAGAAGACGGGGCAGCTGGACGAGCTGGAGAAGGCGATCACCACGCAGAACATCAACACCAAGTGCATCACCATCCCCAGGTACCGAGCAGGGCGGCCCCGCCCGGGGGTCCCCGCGGGTCCCTCGTGCTCCGGCACAGCCCGGGCAGGGTCGTGTCGCTCCCCAGCCCCGCTGCGCTCCGTGCCGCGTTAGCCCTCCCCTGAGCGCTCGATACACAGCTAACACCCCCCAAAAAATAAACCAGCTGGCTGCAGAATTGAATTACTGTCTAGTAACAAGAGAGGGGAACGCAGGGGAGAAAATATGTCTCCAGCCGAGATGAAAAAAAAAGTTGGGAGCGCAGTGTGTGATACGCTCACCGCGGGCACTCTCATTGTCAAAACTTTCAGCGCGTTCTCAAGTGCTGTTGCATTAAGAATTTTTCTTTTTTTCTTTTTTTTTTTTTTTCCTGATTGCTGTATCAGGAAAGCGGTTTTGTTTGGGTTGCGTGGCTTCTTGCGTATTATCGAGCCAGATCCTCCTCCGAAGAGGCGATTTAGAGCCCTGCTCCGCTTATGTTTTCAAATTACTTTTTAAGTCGGGAATGCAAATGGCAGAGCTGAAGGGGATTGTTTGGAGTGCAAAAGAAAAAAAACAAACAAACCCTAAACAAAACCAAAAAAATACTCCACCACGTGAGGGCGAATATAACTGATTTCCCTCCCCACTTTTTGAATTAACATAGGTTTTATTTTTAGCCTCCATTCTAAGCTCAACCCATAAATCATAAAGGACGCGTGTATAACTATCCCATCTAAGAATAATTTTCCAAGTAACTTTCAAATGGCTGCCCACAAGTGGTGTTTTATTGCTGCAGATTGTTGATTTCTGTGAGCTCAGCCAGATGACTGCTGGGTCTGTTCCTGATTGTTGTTGGAGAGTACTTTTTTTTTCTTTTTTTTTTTTCTTTTTTTTAAACAAAGGCCAAAGTTCATCCCAAATATTTGAATGCTGCATAATTGTGTGCTTCTGCGTGAGAAGATATCTGTGTGTGTGTGTATTCATGCTTCTCTCTGGCGCAAACAAATGTATGCTTTCTTGGTTGTCAGAATGATTTAATATGCAGGAGCTGATACAAAGCAGCATCTGTTGCATGAAAAAGTGAAGCAGGCAGCTTAGAAATGTGGATGTTTGGAACTCCTCAAATTTTCTTCCAACAACTGTAGTGTTTTGTTTTTTTTTAAAGGAAAAATAAAAAGTCTCCTTATCTTTTTGATGGTGAATGACTGTGGTAAGATTTTGGCCAGTAATGCAAATCCAGCTCTCAGCCTTTGTTAGAGTTGCTCAGGCTTCCCCTACTTGAAGCAGAAATCAAAACCTGTGGAGCCCCCGAACAACACAAATGCCTTAAAACCTATACTTTAAAATTCTTGGTAAGCAGAGTGCTTTCCACATAGATAATTCCTTGTTTAAACCACTTCCCTGAAGCGCTTACCATTTCAAAAGGAGAAAATTGCTTGAGCAGCCCTGCTGCTGTGACCTGGGTATTGTGTGTGGCTGCTGCTGACCCGTTAGGGAGCAGGGCACGAAGCCTCTTGGAGCTTCTGTTACTGTGAACAAGGTGCTTTAGGTAACGGAGGATATTTTATGATTTAAAGGAAGCAAAGAGTTGTGTTAAATACGATGCTTTAATTAAAAAAAAATTTAAAGGTTAAAAATAACTAACAACACAAACAGATATCACAAGTTATGAATACTCTCACCTGCAGAGATTGTCCTGGTTGCTCTTGCTGAATGTCTCTCTCTCCCAGACCTTGTTCTGTTGATGAAAATCTGTGCAGAAATTAAAACATTTCGTGTTCATGTATGACACAGAGCCCTGGATCCTGCAAATCTTAAACCTTGGTATGGGGGAAGCATCAGCCTGTTTGGTGGGAGCTCCTTATGCCTCAGCACAAGTTTTTAAGCACAACTTCGTATGTGCTTTTATTATTGTTTAGTCTGTATGTCACAGAGATCCAAATGAGCCTGGTGAGGTTAGTCTGTGCTGAGGTGTTCATATCTATATATCAGGGATTGGGGAACGGTGTGGAAATGTGGAACAGCCTGTCTGGAAGTCAGTGGCAGAGCTGGAGCTCTGGCCAGGCCCTGTAACTTTAAGAGCTGTGCCTTCTCCTCTGGACTGCACTGCTTGTCCTAATGTATCTGTGAATCTGATTACTGCGTCATTTGAAATTAGTGTTTGCAGGACAATTTTAGTGTGCTTTTAGTTTGCTGTTTGTTTGCTTATTTTATTTAATGATTCTACATGGCATTTTACTATTTACTCAAATAAGTACGCTGGGAGGGGGGAAAAAAGGGGAAAAACCATCATTAAGGATTAGCTCATGTTGTGCATTGTCTGTAATGCATCAGTAGACTGAATTACAGTGGAGCCATGCCAGTGATGACTCTGGCCCAGCAGGAGCAGGGTAAGTCCAAAATTAGCTATTGTGTCCATGAGACAAGCAAGTTTCAGATGTAAAAGTGCTTGAGCTTTGCAGAAACGCTGCTCCTGGGAATGAGGGCTACCCAGCAAATACCTGTGGTGATCAGGTGGGGTTGTTTCAAGAAAGAACAAGAAAAAAGAATAATTTTTGTTGTCTGGCTAAGGAATTAGAATATCAAATTTATTCTCGCTGTCATTTTTATCTGCTGGACACCACAGGCCCCAGGTTTTCCATTGGAAAAACCTGTGGCAAACTGCAAAAGGCTGGAGAGGCCTTCAAGGATTTCAGTGTGACACTCTCCTGGCAGGAGTTTTCCTTCTTGTTTTTACTGCTGGAGAAGGAAGTAATTTCCACCTGAAAAATTTGCCGGTCTCAGACCACCTGATGGTTTCTTGTGCTGCAGTTGGTGGTGCTGGGCAGGATGGCTCCTGCCGAGGACCTTCCTTCCATCCTCAGCTCGGACACAACTGCCAAAGGGTCCTTCAAACCTCTGTGCTCTGAGCTCCTGGGCTTTGGTGTCAACCTAGTGAGTCGTAGTCAGCTGGGTCTGCCTGGCAATAAGGTACTTTTTCATACTTTATTGGGTGATAAAGTTGAAAACACTCATTCTTTTGCCCATTAAAATACATCCTTTGTAGCAGTTGCATCTATCTTGAAAGCTCAGCTTTCAGGATGGGCATTTTTATCACGTTTCCTGTGCCCTGGCAGCATTTTGCCCTGGAAATGAAATGTGCAAGTCTGAATTATGGTGAGTGTTTCATTCAACCTGTACTGCAGAAACCAAAACATGTGATGGGCACTCAGTAATTTCTGAAAGCTGTGCAGTGTCCGTAGTCTTGCTGATATGGGATGAGACAGTAAATGCTTTGTTTTGAGAACTTTAATGGTGTGCTACACATATGAAGACATAAATCTCACGATATTTTGTAATATATTTTCATATGCATATTTTTCTTTTGAACTTATTACTGTCTTTATTTGTTTTGGTATCACCAGTGGTTTTAGGGGAGCCAGGATTCTTGTATGTAAGGAAAACCTTCTTTTAAGTGGTGGAGTTTTTTTTAATTTAGAAAATAGTCTGGAGGAGAGGTGGGTGTTATTTCTTGTGGAACTCATCTGATAAGGTGAGAATGTACCAATTGAAATGGAAACAGGGCACATTTGCTTCTTAAAAGTGGCTGAACAGGGTAAGTGTTCCTTAAATGATTTACATTTTGGTGGGGAAAACCAGGGATAATACACAAGGAACATAATACATAAGGATCACAATACACAAGGATAATATATAAAGATTTTAAGAACATCTTGGCTGTGAGCACAGCTTCTGTTGTGTTGGTAGTTGACCACACAATGTATGCAGGAGTTGCTCATGTTCTTTGCTTTGCATTGATAGCAGGAAATATGAAAATTCTAAGTATATTAAGTGGGTGTCTGCAAGACCCTCAAGTATGTTGTGATTTCACACCATGGTGTGATTTTTTGGGGGTTATTGGATTTGATGATCCTTGTTGGTCCCTTCCAGCTTGGAATACCCTGTGTTTCTGTGCTCTTCTTTTGAGACTGGTGCCCATCTGGTTTCGTTAATAAGCAAAGTGCCAGCCACAGTTCTGTGTGTCCATGTGTAAATATATATACATATGGTTTTTAATGTCCATTTTAAACCACCTTGTTTTCAATTAGGCCTGTCCCTGTATGGGAGGAGCTTTAATATTGCGTGGGCTTGTTCAGGAGTGTCTGCACCGGTGTGGCAGTGGAGCACTGGGGATGGTCACAGTGCAGCCCCTGTGTACACACACACTCTGGCTATCACTGTGCTGGTTTGCTCCCTATTTTACTGGTAATTTGACTGCTGCAAACCCGTGTCCACTGACCTCTGTACTGCCCGAGCTTTATGGGCAGGTTTTGCAGCCCTGGCCTAACCTTTGTGCTGCCTCAGTCCCCACAGGAGCTGCTTTAGCTGTGGCAGGGATAGCTCAGGGTGCCCCGTTCCACAGACCCGTTTGTAACCAGCTTTTGTGGCCTTAGTTGGACTTGCAGGTCAGGGCTGAAGGTGAAAACATGGTAAGTGCCCAAAGGCCTCGGCTCAGGTGACTTTTTGGCTGCTCTTGTCCACCTCAGTGCCCAAAAGCCTTGGCTCAGGTGGCTTTTTGGCTGTTCTTGTCCACCTCAGTGCTCTAAGGCCTCAGCTCAGGTGGCTTTTTGGCTGCTCTTGTCCACCTCGTCCTCCCTGCCATGGAACCCCCCTCTCTGGGCGCAGGTTTCTGCTCCTCACAGCCCCTCCAACTCCTTCTCCCCACCCCTGTGTTGGAAATGATGGAACTTCCCTAATAACTTTTCTAATTACGAGCACCAGAGTCAGTGCCTCAGATGCCGGCCCGGATAACGGGTGTGGGGTTCCCTCGTAGGCCGCACGACGCCATTTCCAAAACCAAAACACTGCTGTGAAGCTCAAGCAATAAATGTTGGTATAACCAGTCAAGGAGCAACTAACTGCACATTCAGTTATTTCAGCAGAGATGGAGGAACTGGGAGAGGAGGGAAGTGAGGGAAAAATCACAGTTCCTTCCCTCGAAGTAGTTCCTGCTGGAACAGCACGTCAGACCCAGCCCTTTATTGAGGCATCTCCTCAAATCTGTAATTTCTCTGTCAGCAGAGAAATACAGTTCAAAATTCAGTACAATTCAAACTCACTTGTGTTGGTTTTGAATACAATTTTTTTGGAGTATATTGTTTTTTGAATATATCTTTTGATAAGTATATATTTATCTTTTTACCTGAGATGTGCAGGCCAGCTCACATTTTGCATTAAAACCAGTGGTAGAACTCCTCTCTTGACATGAGAAACAGCACAGCAGCATTTAAACAGAACATTGTGGGCTAAGGGGAAAAGATGTCTTTTGCATTTGTTGAGATGCTTTCAAATATTCATATCTCTGCCTTTTTTCCTTCTCCCCTTTCTCAAGAGACTAAAATAGTCAAAATAGCTTCTGAAAGGGCTCGTGATATTCTCGTTATATTGTATAGTAAGTGCTGCATCTGTGTGAATAAAATATTTAAAATGGTTGCTTAACTCTTATAGTATTAGGAGAAGACCCTGAATATTGCAGTCATTTAAATATAATGAGAAATAAATGCAAAAAATTGATGAAATAAAGAAATACACACTGCACTGGATTATCACATCAGGGATCCAATTAAAATGAGTTCTTCTAATAAATATTGGTTTAATAATGTAAACTTGTGATTGCTATATTATTACAACAAAAATAAAATTAACAAGATTTAATGGACTGAGCAGCCATTAATTTTCACTTGTTAATTTATTAGGAGCTTCTAATGCTGTTAGATGCACGGTAATGCCATTATCCTGCATGAACTACTTGATGAAATAAATAGGGCCAAGCAGTGCTTGAGTTAAATTGAAATCAGATTTTATTCCCAAATTATCTTTTTCTGTTGTTTGGGGTTTTGTTTTTTATTATTACTATTTTTTAGCTTTCCTCTATTGAGTACAATTAAATTTTCAGGGATGGGATGCAGCACTCTCTTCCAGTAAAGGCTTATGAATAGTCCTAATTAACTTTTGTCCTTGCCTGCCTTGATGTGTTGTGTAAAAAGCCTTTTCCAGTCCCGAGCTGCTTGATTGGCAGTGGAGGGAGAGATGGGAGAGAGGAGAATAAAGCCAGGGCAGAGATTCTTATCCAGGCACTGCAGTTCCAGCAGGTGGACTCCACAAAGTTCAGCAAATGTTTAGTAATTCCATTTGGACCAAAGACGAGGAAATTGGTAATAAGTGGGCTCCTGTCAGTGATAGTGCAACCCAGGAGACAATAATGTGTGGATTGTTGCAGTTAATACTGGTTTTAAAGGCGTTTTGAAGCCTTTTAGACCTGATCCTTGTTTGTTTTTGGCTGAGTTGGGAAGTTTGGTTGCTCCTGGTATTGTGGCTCTGCACAAACAGAACACAAAGCCACAGCTCTTTCTGTGTTCCTTCAGAAGCAGAGATCCCAAATGTGAGCAGAAATAAACTACTCTGTGCATGGTTATTAAGAAAAACCCAGCAAACAAACCCAAGGGTAACCCTTACCTTCAGAAGAGCCCAGCCAGGTAAGAAATAATAAAATAATAACACTCTGCTTTGTAGGGGATCACCCAGGAGTCATCTGAGCTCCAGTAGGAAAACTTCACTGTCAGCTAAGGAGCCTGTTAAACCTAATCCAGATTTGTTCATGCAGCAGCAAGGTGGGTTTCTCTGTCCTACATGGCTGTGTGTGGTGCAGGGAGATTTTTGATGTATTGGGAGGAGTTGTTGGTGAACCTCATGTAAGAACATGCTTAAAAATCTGGGAGGACCTACCTGTTAGAAAAATAACCCGTGTAAGTCTAGGAAAGGTGAATAGGTGATCTTGATAAATTTTATGTGTCACAAGAAACACCTTTCCAGCTCGCTTGCTGCTCAGCACTGAGGTCAGGAGGGCAAAGAAGCTGCAGGTTTCAGGTGGTGCAGCTGTGCTGGGTGTGCCCACCTTGTCCTGGAGCACCTGCACCCTCAGCACAGGTGGGCTCTGAGCCATGGATGGGAGCAGCTGCTTCTTCATCTCCAGAGGAATATGCACCAGCTTAGGAAAAGTGAGGGTGTGAATCCTGGAGAGAAGGTTGCAGGGGATGAGGTGTCAGGAGCTGAGGTGTGAAGAGATTAATCCCTCTCCCTGGGACTCTTGCTTCCTCCAGGCTGCAGGATCCTCAGGAAGGAGTCTCAGAGTCAAGGTAGTGGGTTAAACCATCCTTAGCAAACTTTATAATTTGTGGTTGAAAATTTCAGCAAACTTTTCCTTACAAATGGTGTCATAGGAAAGGCCGGAGTTTATCTTTGAGTTGGTGACGTTCATTAACCGTAACACAACCTCTTCTGAAAAGGAAGTCAGAACAGAACTTTCCTCCTTTGTGGTGAAGCTGCAGCCAGCACTGGTTGAGTGATGGATGCTGGTACTGACTCTCCTTTTTCACAAAAACAGAGGAGAAACTTTGTCCTTCCTGCTCTTGTTGCTTGAATGTGAAAGGAGAAATTCACTTACAAATGTAGAACAGTTAAAGTTCACAAAAATATTGGGCTTAGAGGAAGATGTGTGGCACTGAGAATGCCTCTGTTTCTGTGTTGAATGTGAAGCTGTTGTTGCTTTATCTATTTAACAGCTAAAAAAATCCCCTTTTCCCCGATTTTCCTTTCCCTCCATAACTGGATTTTCAGTGTTGCTGTGTGGGAAGACAAAGACCCAACTACAAGCACCTTTAGTTTTGTTATTCTCAGAAAGACCAGATGTGGTTATTTTCATAGGGATACAAAGTCTGTGGTTTCCATAAATATGGAACTTCACAGAAAGGTCCTTTTTATTGTTTGTTGGACAAATTGTTGTTCCCCTTGACTCAGATGCGGGGATGGTTTGTAGCACACGTGTAACAGTATCTGAAAAATTATATCAGTATTTAAAAAGCACTGTTTGTCTAAAAGAAAGGCTAATAAGCAGCTGGAGTCTGGAATCTTTTCCCACTCTTTTTGCATATGCGTGGTTACACGGATTTCGGATTTCGGTAGATTTACCCCTGATTTCCATGCAAGTGAAAGCAGAGTCAGGCCAGCACAGGAAGGCAGTGAACTGAAAAACGAGGAGAGAGGTGTTTGTAGGTTGAATATTATCCACTTCTCTGTTTTCAAGTCAGGGCTTTTGGGGTTTCTGCGGGATTTGAAGCCTTCCCAGCAGAGCCTGTGAGACCTGGGGGCTCCAGTCCCACCAAGACTGGGACTCGTCAGCCCCTGGGCTGGAAATGTGGCAGGAAGCCAGGCAGGACTGAGTTGGAAGTTTGATGAAAACAATACTTCTCTGGAAAACATTTAATTTTCAGAGGAGCTCTTGCTCCTGTTTCACTGAGGGTTTTCTGATGGGCACTGATGGAGCTTGGCAGAGACCCTCCACATTTGGAGCTGAGGTACCACTGGCAGTGGCCCCTGATCCTGTGCAGAAGGTGATATCTGCTTTTCTCACTGTGTTGGTTTTGTTTTTATTTTATTCTTATTTTTATTCTTATTTTTATTATTATTTTATTTTTTAGCATTTTAACCAACTGTGAAGCTCTTGTTATAAAGTGCTTTTCCCTGAGCCCCATTCCCAGCTACACAAGCATAGGAAGGAGGAAGGTTTCCTGCATAAAGCCCACCCAAAATTACAGGCCTAGAACTCAGAAGAGCACAAGGTCTGCTAATAACAGCTGTCCTTGCTTTCCCAACAGCAGGAAAGGTCTAGAATAGCTATTGGTGTTGGCTTGGAACCTTCAAGCCAAACTCCAGTGGGGTCTGGAGACCCCATGCAGGAGTTTCATGGGCTTAGAATGGTGAAAATCTCATATAATTTGGTTAATCTTCCTCCATATCTGCTTCTTGGGCCTAAATTTACCTGATTTACTCAATGTAAGCTTCACCATAAGTCAAAACTGCCCTGTTGGCCTGTTTAATGTTAATGTTTCTTATGTGTTCTGTTAAAAATTTTCTTTTTTTTTAAATTTTTTTTAGTGGTCAGTTCTTGCAGAGGGACGACTTAGAACGGTAGAAAGCTCAAACCAGATTTTAAACCCACTGCGGTTGGAGCAAGCTTTACAGAACAACTGCATGCCAAATTTTAAAAAGCAGATAATCACTGTCTGCTTATCAAAGCTAATACAACTTTATAGCTGATTTCTGTCGCCAGCAGGAGTCTCCTGGCAGTCTGCAAACCGTGTTGAGCTTTGCTCTGAATTAGATGCCATAAATAACTTGTGTGTAGGTAGACAGCTGATCATTGAAGCTTTTTCCCCAAGCCTGGCTTTGCTTGTTTGGTAGAACTATAGGCTGAAAGTTCAGGTATAGAGTTGCAGCTGCCTGTTTGTTTTCCCCCCAGTCATAACTGAATAAAGATCTGTTTTCAGTTGTGGATTGCTGCATAATGGATGTACACTGTGGTTTAGGGAAGACTGGAAACATCAGGTTTTGTTCCACAACACCATGTAGCATCGAGCAAAATATTGTATTACTGCTTGTACCTTGCTCTTAACTGCCTCCCAAATCTAACTTGACTGTCAGAGAATTTAATTACAGTTGTGAAATGTTGATATTTTTAAAAACCTGGTGCATTACCTTGCTGCTTTCAAAAGCTCTGTTGCTGTTCAGCCTCCCTTCCGTCCTAAGAAAGCAGTTTTAGTTCTTGCTGGAGACTTTCTTTGAAAATATGTGGGTGCTACGTCAGGGGGAGAATATTCGAATTCCACAGATGTTTAGTGGTAAACCTTCCCCGGGTTTGCATATTTTTTATCTATTCATCTCTGTGCTGGTGCCTCCCTTACACACGGAATATTTGGACTGGTTGATGCACATCACACCCCGGAGTTCTGCTGCCCAGCTCGAGTTTGGAGTCTGTTAGCACAGGTCCAGGGGAAGCTCTGGACATGCAGCCTCTTGTTTTTGGTTCAGTAACATTATATAACCACATGTGAATTTAATGCCATCCAAATACAAAATGCTAAATGAAACAAATATGTGGCTGTCAAGCAGTTGTGCTGTCGCTGTGGGACTTTTACAACCACAGCAACAGCAGCTGGAAAACAGGAGATTTCTGTACCTGTAGCTGTGTCTTTGTTTCGTGTTGCTTTAAAACTCCTTTGCATCAGAAGACTTGTGGGGAATTGTTCTGAAAGAGATGACTGAAAACTAATAGCTGGCCATCTGGCTGGAAACAGCATTATTAATTAAGGGTTCTCTTTTAAATCATTTACAAGTTTGAAATAAATGCTCTTTTCAAAGCTGTTGGAGCAAGTTGAACTTGAAGCCTTGCTGTGGGAAACAGTGTATTTGATGTATCTCCTCACGAAAATTAAGGATGGAGAAGTAACCTTTGTGATAATCATTACTTAGATAAGCTAAAAGCAAAACAGCCTCTGCATCAGTCCTTGTGTGTTTTTAATGGTTACTTTCTTTAAAGGATAACAATTAAGTTCCAATGCTGTCAGCTGCTCCCATTTAAAAAAAAAATTAAAAAATCATAAATCTTTGCTCTATGATATTCATTGAGTCCTTTTGAAGATCTTTTTATTGTGGTCTTCCCACCCCCTGTTTGTGACCTCTCATTTTATACCATAGGTCTGACCTTGAAGTGTTTTATATCAGAAGGATTTTTACCCCCTTTTGCTGATGGAGAGAGTGAAGTCTTGAGAACTGGGTTGACCTACCTGAGGTTGTTGGGGGCAGAGGCAAAGCAACATTTAGGTGGCAGACAGTGTCCCATATCCCAGACTTGAAGTGCCATTCCTCTTGAGAGGGCCATGGGAAGATTCCCAGGCTCTGGATGGAAAACCAAAGCTGGTTCAAAAGCTGGGTTTTTTCTGAATTATTCCAATAATTCATAACATGTGGATAATTCTATTAATAAAACTAATTTTCAGTTAAACAGAGGAAGAGGCTCTATCATTTTAGAATCAAAGACTCAGAATGGTTTGGATTGGGAGGGACTTTCCAAACTCACTTAGTGCAGCTCCCTGCCATGCCCAGGGACATCTTTTACTGGGTCAAGTTATTCAAAGTATGTTCCAGCCTGACTTGGAACACTTGGAGGGGCATTCCCAGCTTCTCTGGGCAACCTCCACACAAAGGAAGCGCTGAGGATGCACCTCCTTGGATGCTCAAGCGGTATTTCATTGTCCTTCCAGATTTTCCAGACTTGGTATGAGCACAGCTCCTTATTCCCTTGGTTTTTCAGTACCCTCAGGGTCCCAGGGATGTCTGAGTGACAGAAGAACCATCTTAAATTCAAACCTACCCACATTGCAGGTTCCTGATGGTTGCACATAGAAAATATATGTCTGAGGGTGTTGGAAGAGCTGTGTGGCCATTTAGATGGAATTGTGTATAGAGTTTAAGGGAGCACCCTGAAATAGCTCCATGTCAGCACCCCCTCTGTTCCCTCCCTTTGGTTCTCCATGTGTTTCCTGGGGGGCCTGTGCTGGAATTCATGGTGCCAGGCACAAAGGAACCCAGGGAACAAGTGAAGGCCTTGGAAGTGATGGCCTGAAATGGAGTTCTGTCAGTCACTGCTTTGCATGCCAGGCTCTGCTGGTTCGAAAGCCCTGCTGAGAGAGCTGCTTCTAAACAGGAATAAAAATAGACATTTGAGTGTTCTGATTTTAGAAAAAAAAAAGGCATTTATTGGATTATGATTGGCTGGTGTCTTTGAAGCTGGAGACAGTTTTATATTACAGAGTTTCTCACTCTGCTTATTCTCTCAGTTCCTGCTCCCCCCCTCCCCCTTTTTTTTTCCCCTCTTTTCTTGCTTTCTATTTTTAGGATGGCATTTCAGAGTTTCTGCTCTACTGGCAGGACAGCTATTCCAGAAGAAAGAGGAAAGGTGGGAGGTAGAGCTAATGAGCATTAATGGTCTGTTATTAATTTGGCTTTTGAGTTTGACTTTGTGTTCAAAGTTTATATGTTTCCAGTTTATCTGATAGTGGTTGAAAGATGTGGTTGTGCTTGAAGCCATTGATCAGGTACATTTTGACAGCCTTTGCATTTCAATAGAAAGAGGAGAGCAGGAAGTTTAGGACTGGAGAGAGGCCATTAAAAGTTTTAGGACAATTCTTTGTGCATTTTATATTTTGTTAGATATCTGTGTATATATTTAACTTTTTAATATGTGTCTATAAATAAGTAAAAACTCGTATCCTATAGAATTAGCTTCAAGTGGAAACTGATATTTAATTAATCATTCTGTGGAGAAAAAGTATTGTAACTTCATTAAAAAAAAAAGTTGATGATCTCTTACCATTGGAACAAAATCTGAATAGCCCTTGTTCAGTGCTACATGTGCCTGCATAAATGAAATAATGGGATAATGCTGTTCCAGTCAGCTCTAATGCTGATCAGAGTTGCTTTAAGGGCATAAAAACAGGGAGAGGGAATTCCACAGGGGAGGAACAGTTAGTGGGGATGGGTGTGACATTCCTCCATCCCTCCTGGGGAAGGGCCTGGGCTTGGGCTGTTCCTGAGCTGCAGCTGCCCAGGGACTGTGGGTTAATTTTGTGCCTTTGTGACTTGCCTTCTCCTGGGGGTGTTTTTCTTTTTGTATTTGTTTAGGGGTTGGTCGGTGGGGTTTTTCTTTGTTTAAATGTTATTTTTCTTCCTTCTCCTGTGGCCGAGAACCTTAAACAACAGGGAAAGGTGGTTATTGGAAGGGCAAGGGAAGGAACAGAAAGGTTCTCTGTTAGGAGAGCAAAGGTGTCACACTCAGTGTGACAATGTATAAATCAACCCAGCCAGAGATATTCTTGGTTTTGAAGCCTGAGTGGGATTTGATTTTTGTTGTTAGTCCAGTAAGTCACATGTTTTCAACCTGTGTGACATTTCTGCACGTGCAGAGCAGCTCTGAGTTCACACCACTGTGAGAGAGGAACTGGGAAAGCCTAAAAGACTTTGTTGCCCTTTTGTTTTAGGATCAGTCTTGATTTTACAAATTATATTCTTTTTCAGCCTTAATTTTGCTTTGCAGTCTCTGTGCTGCCTGGAGCTCTGAAGAATATTTTTCTAGGCTCATTTAAGGGTTGAATGTTGTCAAAAACTGGCCAAAAGTCGGGCCAGTGTAACTGCCTATGTAATGTATTGCTATAAATTAAACCACCCAAGGATTATTTTTAGAAGACAAGGCTTATTTCAAAACCCAGACCATAACTTTTCTACCAGTGATTCAATAACTTATTCCTGTCTGTTAAAAATTGCACCTCACGTTGAGTTGGAGCCAGTGCGGGACTTTTTTTTAAATTTAATTTTAATTTTTTTTTTTTCCCCAGCAAGTGGGGTTACTCAGAGGTACTTTGGAATAACCAGGAGACAGACATGTCTCTTGGTCCACAAAAACTGCTATGCATAGTTTATTTTATAGCTATCATGGGCTGCTGCTTAATCTGAAGTTGGCAATCCTTTGGGAATGCAGTGTACAGGCTTAACCTTTCTCCAGTTTTGTTTTCTAGTGTTATCTCCTGGCACAAAAGGCTGGAGGAGGAGGAGGAGAGAGCAAGTCAAGTGTTTCAACTTTGTGTATATTTATATCCACAGCAGTAGTTTTCGGGGCTTGCAGAAGGTGACTGAGGAAACCACGTCCCTGTCGTGCAGCAGTTTATGGGGATGAAGCTGCTCTTCATTCCTTTGGGAATTTTCAATCCAGTTTTTCCCAGGCTGTGAATAGGTTGGCAGATGCTGCCACGCCAGCGTGGTGTAGCAAGGGGCAGTATGTTGGTGGAAGTTGAGAGAGCAATAACCCCTGCTTTTTTATTTGTCAATAATTTTTTATCCTGTACTTTAAACCCAAATATTTTCTTGATATGCCAATAAATGGCAGAGTGGATTTGGACTGAGCAGACGTCTCTGGCTGTGCTGCTGTGTCTCATTAATGTCGCTTGGAGGCCAAGTTAATTTTAACAGAAATGACAACTCTGAATTATCTAATTTCCATGTACTTTCATACTGTCGTATCTCTGCATATTATGATAATGGTACAGCAGTAACACAATTTTATTTATGGTTTCCACTTCAATGAGTGCAGTTCTTGTTACCTCCAAACCACTGCAGGAATGTTACTCACAGGGTGAACCACTCGGCTTTGAAGAGCGTGACTGTGATGGAGGGTTTCGTTTCCTCACATCCCACACCGATGACTGGTACTTTCTTGTCCCCGTCGTCGCTCCCGGGGACTGTTCAATACGAGTTTGTGGCTTTAGCGGCCCGTAGGTATGTCATGATTTCATGGTGAATAGGCATCTAACCACATGCAAAAAGCCATCGCAGTTGGCCATTTGGTGGCTGCGCTAAAGGCGCCTCTGAGGTGACAAACACTGAAGATGCAGATTCTTTTATGCCTTTTGATGTCCCCTTTAAAACAAGACTAAACGATGCTCATTGTGGAAGGTAAGTAGCCCATTAGTGACCATGTCCTTTAATGAACAACCTGAGCTCTTGAGGTACCCTCAGTCTGGCACTTCTCCAGAGTGTTGAAAGCATTTTTTTAGCTGTGCTTTGTTCCAACAAAGTGAAATGTGGGTGCAGAAGTGTTGGGTGTTGCCGGGCTCCGTGCAGAACATGAGGGGCCCTGTGACCCTTGTGCAACAATGAGCAACCCTTGAAATGCTCCTCCTCCTCCTCAGCCCTGCAATTCAGGCGTTTATTAGCACACAGATAAGCTAATTGTACAAGAGGCAACATCACCTGGAGATTGCCTAATCCTGCCATGTGCAATAATCTGCTGCCCAGATGTGCTGGACAGTACAGGTGTGAAACGCTATAACTCTTTAACCCGTTCAAAATGAGCTGTACATTTTGCCAGAGATGAGAATATTCCAGAGCATGGAATATTCTGCAAATGGCAGTGACAGGAACTGTGCCTGGAGTGTGCTGAAAATATACTTCTTAAAATCTTATTCCTTTGAGTTACATCGAGAGAATCTTGTGTAATCTAACATATTGGTGGTGGTGTCCACATGCAGCTCTAATCAACGTAACATTACTTTCCTTGTCTTTTTGCCTTCACTGAAGCCCTTCAGGAGATTATTTCAGCTAAAACCTCGTTCTCTGGCATTTGGTCTCTTCCTCTCAGTGCAATAGCAATACTTAAAGTGATAGATCAGCACCTAATAAAAGTGGGATTATCTCTAAGCTGGGAATAAGTAGAAAGAGCCCACTGTGGAAATGACAGGGCTTGCTCGTCATTACAGATTCCTTCCATAACACTTGGAGTAACTTCCAGCAAGGTGTGAGGGTCTTCAGAGCACTTTGTCACTCGCTGCTTTTTACTACTTGCAAGCCATTTAGACTTTGGCTGTTCAAACTGTTCTGATGATCTCTCTCCAGTCATGCAAATATCACAAGCTGTTCAACTTGTTCATTTATTCTCTTGGAAAGGCGGAGAGGAAAAACAGCCTTGACTTGCACCCTGGAGGGAGCTATGCAAAGCCAGGCTGAGGATTCTGGAGAGGGGGGGGAGCTGTGGAGTTTTCTATTCTTTTGTTGATTAGACTTTGCTTTCTGTCATCTCTTAGCAAATAATGAATAACAGTCATAGGATGCTGGGAGACATGAAATCTGGAAGTGTTTATTACAATATGTGTGTGAACCACAGTCATCACCAGAGCTGATTTTCTCACGGACCGGTCTGGTCTCTGCCTGGGGCAGAAGTTTACAGCTATCTCTGTAATAATAAAGGCTCAGGGACTTTGGTATTCCTGCTTCCCAGGTTCCCCGTGCATGGCAATTACTGTCCGTGCTGCCCTCAACACCTGTCTCTGATTTCCATCAGCAACAAAGGACCTGCTCCATGAAACCCTTCGCTGGTTGTCTGTAGAGCACTTTGCTTTTACAAAACCCCACAAAAGCAGATAAAAGCTGAGTAAAGCCGTTGCTGCAATAGGCCTAAAACAAACTTAAAAAATCGTGAGGTTTTTCCTTCCTTCCCTTCGTGGTTTGTTTTTGTCTTCATTTTTTTTCTCCGGGGGAGGGGTGCAAGCAGCAAAGGTTTAGCTCTAAACGTGAACACTGAAATTTTGTTGGGGGGGTTGTGCACGCTGTTGTTTGTTTTTTTTATCACCTTCTCCACCTTAAGAACTGCTTTTAAAAAAAAAAAAAATAATAAATTCAGATTTCCACGAGCTCAGTCTTGCAGGAGAGCTCCCCATGATCATCCCTGTTCCCTGCAGGAAGCTCTTCTGCCCCGTGCACCCTCGGGATGAGTAACAGTGGTCCCACGCGACATGTTCTCAAGAGTTTTGCCACACTGAGCCTCGTGTAAGTCAGTGGAACTAATCACATGTCTGAGTTTAACCCTCTGATTCCCTTCCCGACGTCTGCAGCTGCTCCTGCGTGGCTGTGGCATTGCCTGAGCTGTTATCAGATGCATCTCCCTGCAGTGATGTTGCTTTTATTTTACTTTTTACTCTTCACAGCAGCTCTGTTTAACAGTGGGCTCGCTGCTCCTTTGGAGTCTGAAAGCATTTTGGAGAGGATTGCTCATAAAGTGATTTTTCAGCTTGCAGTGACTGCAGTCTGCTCACTAAATATCTACTTAATATTATTCTTTGGGTTTTAAAGAAAGTGGAACATCAGATAATCAGTTTAACTCTTTGTTTCCAGTAATCACGTCTCTGTGGGCAAGCAAACATAAAACAAAAGGAAACATTCTGGGTCTGAGTGAGGATGTGGCTTCGTGTTACACCACGGATTTAGTCTGGTAGGAGATGGCCATTAAAAGGCATAATCCCATTTCTGTCTCTGCTGCTGCCTTGTGCAGAGTTTGCTGTAGTTCTGAGAGCCTCTTTTTATCTTCATGGCAACAAGATCACCCATTCTAATACCTTGTAAATTGTGCACTTCTAAATCAGACTTGTGGGCAGGGCTTTGACCTCCGTATTGGAATTAGTAACCTGCACAAGTGGGTCTTTCAGAAATGCATCCTGTCTTTATTTAAAAATACCAAGACAGAGATTCCACTGGTGTTCTTTTATTTTTTTTAACAGCTAATAGTCTCCTCACATTAGAAAAAAAAAAGGTACCACATTTCAGCTGCAACTGGCCCTGGTGTCATTTTACAGCATTGCTTCATTTTACCTCTCTTGGCCAGGCTGATGAATCCTGCAGCATTCCCTTTTCCCCCTTCAATAAACACACTCTTACCCTGCTGGCATTCAGATCTCACTCAGTCATTGCCCTAACAAAAAAAAATGGATTGAAATTCTTATATATTTTTAAGAGTTTTTCTTTGCCCTAAACTGGTTTTGAGGGTATATCTTTACCAAGCTTTACACAGTTAATTGCTTTACAGTGGTCTTGACACACTGTGTTTAGAAAATTACCTTTTATCAATGAGGTTTCTCTTCTAATACTGGAATGAAATTAAATTCGAGAAGGCCTTAAAACTAGATTATCCAGAGTTGTGGAGGTCTTTAATTCTGGGGGGGTCTTCTAATTTATTTTCTTTTTCACTGGAGATAAAATTTGCCTGTAGAACCCCCCACCAAATAATGTTAAATCAGGTGATGTTAAATTTTGTCCCATGATGGGTTTTTTTATGTTTTGGTTTATGTGCCCTTGTAGGTTGTGCTCCTTCAAAGGAGCTTTCTGAGAGCAGCTCCAAGAGGGTAAAGGCACTTGTGAAGTTGAATCCTGTATTGCTGCCTCAGCCTAAATTAAAGTCTGTGGTTTGCCTCGTGATTTGAGAGGGATGGGAAGGGAGCATGTTGGAACATGGGTGTCCCCATGGCCTGACACTTCTGACTCTCTGGAAACCAAACTTCCCAAACTCCTCTGGAGAGGCAGTCCTGGCACGTGACTCGAGAGGTTTGACCCTTCCCACCTAGAAAAAAATCCTTTTATTATTTTAGCACTTCTGATTCTGCTTAGAAATAGTTTGGGATAGGATGGACTGCTGTAGGAAGGTGGGAAAATTGCCCAGGAGGGTGTCTGAGAAGGCTTCATTAAAAAACCCATCACTTTTGAGGAGGAGAACAGTGTTGGGTGAGAACAAGCTCCCCTGAGCTGCGCTCTTGAGCAGCAGATCAGAGTTGGGATTTGAGTGTGATTGCCACAATTTTGGGAAAAACAGAAATTTCAGATCTGCCATATTCCTTCCGAGTCGTCTTTCTTTTTTACTTAAGGAGGATTTTACACTTTCAGGAGGGGTGTGGGAAAGGCAGATATTAACAATCCTTCAAGTATTTCTTTTATGGGTAAATTCAGGACAGAACAGCGTCTTGTTGGTTCAAGCTACACTTTGCATTTCTGCCCCGAGGGCAAGAACATGGTTACAGAGCATGGCAGGCTTGCTTGGACAAGCTGTAATGAATGTTAAATAACTGTTTGGTAGCAGGGCACGTGCTTTTCACTTAATAAATATACATTGTGGTAATGTTAGAGGAGACCTCAAGATTATAATTATTTGAAATATGCTTTACAAGTGCTTAGCAAAGCAAACCAGTTTGGAGGCTCAGTCAGGAGCACACGCTCCAAGGAGATGCAGGGAATTTTCCCTCGCCCAGTGTGGTTTAAAGCAGCAGAAGGCATCTGCCTGTCTGTTGGCATCCTTTGTTGGGGCTGTGCAGGGCACTGAAATATGTATTTAAATACATCTCGTGATGGCAGAGTGATCCTCAGGTGGTTTAAGAATCCCAAATTCCAGCTGAGTATTAAATCAGCAGAATGGTGCTCAACTGAGGCTTCTTCCCCTGAGCTTCCCGTGCTTGAAAAACTGAAATTCAGGGAATAATCAGAAAGATGCCTTTTGGTTGATAGGCTGATGCTCAGAGACCTGGTGGGGTGATGGTGCTGTTTGTGAGCAGAAGGATGAGTCATTTAGCATTTACCTGAGTGGTTTTGAGGTCCAGAAGAAGTTTCCTGTGCCTGTTATTTCAGGGTCCCGCTCCAGTGTTGTCAGTTTGGTTAGAGAAAAAGTGCTTGTGCTCCTCAGTTGCCATTATGTGGAATCTTCTATTTGCTTTATTCTTGATTTTAATCTACTGCAAAATGAACTTTGGAGGAATTAAAGTAGACAAGATTATAAACTGTTGTGGTATAAATTGTCAAAAGGTGATTAATACTAGAAGCTCTTTTATTTATTTATTGTCGTTGTGTGGACAGTCTCCAACACAGAACTGGGTTGTTAATTGTGATACAAACTTTGCAGGCAAACCTTAAGGCTGTTCTGTTTCTAGTCAGGGTTTCTGGGGCAGAACTGTGTGTGCACCTGTAATATTACACCCACAGGGGAATTTGGAAGGTCTGGAAAGCTTAGATCCTTAGATATTGGGCTGCCTGGATGGTCTCACAGTGTGAGTTGACTCCCCAAAACCTGTGGGAGCTGAGATGTCTCTTCCCACACACAGGAGCAGTTTGTTTGGGTGTGTGCAGGGAAGTGTCTGCACTTTCTGGACCTACCCCAACTTGCAGCTTTGACCAGGCACGGAGAAAGCACAAAGAAATGTAGAAACCCTTCAAGCTCTGCCCAAAAAACTTCCTTTTTTTCCCATGGGTCCAGCACAACCTGGAAGCACATCAGCTGGAGGAAAGCTGGTTAAAATGGCAACGTGATTGGTTTCCACTTCGTTTCTCAATGAAACCAATACTTGGACCAGAGTTGCACCCTGGGAGCAAGGCATTCACGTGCAGGCTGAGGAAAAAGGACCCTGCTCCCACACCTTTTGGCTTGTTTCTGCTCAAAATCCCACGTACAAATGGGAATTAGTGCCCAGCTTGCCCTGACTGGCCCTTCAGTGGGCCCTGTTCTTCCTCTCAGCAGTGTGGGGACTGTCAAGGCTTGTCCCTGAGTAAACCTGCCCGTGCTGTGCATCATATCTCCTTTCTCTGGGGAAGTTTTAGGATGGCCTTGTTTCTCTTTGGGGTCCCTCAGTCAGGAAGGAGGCGCAGCCAGGGTGTAACACAGTGACAGTGAGGAAGCTCTCCAGCGTTTTCTGAATCCCTGGATTTCCCGGGTGCACACATGCAGTAGCTTGTGTTATCTCCAGTGCTTTGTAGGAGCATATTCCTTACTGTTAATCCTCTGTGCAGCACATGAGCCGTTTCCTGTCGGCAGCGCCATTCCCGCAGGGAAAAATGTGGTTTAAGAGCTGCCTGCCACTGCATTCCAGGGCAATATTCGGCCAGCTCCCAGCTGCCCTCTTTCCCAGACACTCCTCAGATCTGAGCAGGGGAGAGGATGCACCCTGGCTGAATTGCCTTTGAGGGAGCAACAGGGCCTTTTCCAGCCACCATCTTTCCCAGGGAAAGTTCGCCCTGGGCCGCATGAAAGGGAAGGAGGGTGGTGAGGTTGGGCCAGTTGGCTCCTGGTGGAGCAGCCTGGGGTGAGCAGGACAATGCCTGTGTTCACTTCCTCCTCCAGAAAATGTCCAGGCCCATCATGTGCTGCAGCAAAATTTATGGGATACTCAGATGTACAGGTTTTTTTTTTTTTTGGGGGGGGGGTGTTTGAAAAGAAGGATCAGCTTTCAAAACGTTAGATGTTGATGCCAGATGTATTTGGATGTGGTTTGCTTTGTTCTTAAACAATAGGCAGTTTTAAAGAAAGAGGAATATTCCTTGTGCCCATATGTCCCATTGTTTCCATCATGGGTATAATCCTGGCTACAGGGCTCAGCATTATCATGCTGATTCTGTTTGGAGTGACTCATACAGTTGGATATTTGTCATCCAGTTTGTGGAATCTTTGATCTCTTGGCTTCTTTTCTGATCAAATCTGGGCTTTGCACCCTGTGCTGTAGGAGCTGCCTGGGTTTGGGAAGCAGTTCTGAAGGACTAAATTCCATCACTGCACACCTACTACATGCTTGAACTGTTGGGTGTAAACAATGAGTTAGTTCCTCTTGTTTCTGGTGCAGTTTTTCATGGTGCTGTGTTTTACCAGCAGGGATTTCAAAGGGAAATAATATGCAGGTTTATAAAAAAAATAAATTTCTAATGGCAAACCAACAACATGCATTCAAAAATAATTTTCTGAATGCTCTGAGAAGAACAAGGAAATCCTTCTGAGTGACACTTGCTTTTAATGTAAGCTGAGCATCTCTTTCCTCCGTGAGGGAAGATAAAATTGTACTTTGAAAATGATAGGAAGCATTCAGGAACTCAGGCAGATGAGGATCATTTAGTTTTTTTGTCTTGTGTGGAATTGTCAGGTCTTAATTAACCTAAGAGGTCAATGAGCATCTTTCATTTCTCCCCGAAATGCAGGAAGATTTTGGTAAATCGGAATGAAGAGAGACTGCAACACGATTTCCTGGCTGTGTGAACGAAACTTGAAAAATTTGGAGTGGTGAAACCATAATTGGATTAAATGTTTGCCTTTTCCATGGGGGATATGGATAAAATTTCTGCCTTTCAGTAGTTTTGTTTTGCCAGTGCTGGTTAAAGATCCTGGGCTGGTGGGTTTTGTTACAATGGGCTGAAGAGCAGATGGCAACTATGGAAGTGTAAATTAGCAGCAGCTGACAGTTCTGGAGAGCTATTGATTGTGTTGGTACCATTCTAGGAGAAGTGCTAGATACTCCCTCAATCAATAAAGGGAGAATAGAACTTCCTTGGAATCATTTCACTCAGTTAACCCATCAGGAGTTCTTTCTTCTATCCACTTACACTTTCTCTGTTTTGTTGTTTTGTTTTTTTTATTCACCAAAATAACTTGTTATGTGAAACCTGGACTCATTCTTGATGGAGAAAAATTCCTAAGCTTTATTGGAGCAAAAATTGGAGCAAATCTGCTCACAGTCAGACACACAAAGGGGAGGGGAGGAAGGAAGGTGGGCCAAACATTCCCATGGGAAGAGCCTGGGGGAACCTCTCTCTCCAGCAGTTTTTTTGCCGGCTGGGGAGTGGTGGTGACAGGTCCTGCAAAAAGGAACATCCTGTTTCCTCGGCCTGAATGTGAGTCAAGGTTTTTTTGGGGGAAAAAAATGGGTTTAGTAATAGAGGATTATCATATTGGCTCAGCAATTTGGGTACCTGCCGTGGATCAAAGCTGGCCTGTGATGCATCAGAGGAGTTTCCAGGCCTTCCCGTAAAGATCTTGGCAAAGGCAGCAGCAAAAGAAAATAAAGTCTCTGGACTTTATGCAACTCAAAGCATAGGATGGTTGACTGTCTTCTACAGCAAAAAAAAATTGCTAATTTTTACCCAGTTTTACTCAATTACTCAAAATGGCAGTGCCATTTTTAAATGTCTTTAGTATTGAATTTGTTGGCTTTCTCTTTTTGCCTCAAAGAATTCAAAAAGTCCAGTCAAGTTAAGGCATAACATGAATGAAGTGAGTAAGGCAGCAAACCCAAAGTGTTGGACTCTTTTCTCAGCCTAATAAATAAATAGATGGACATGCAGGTTGTGGTACAGCAGTGGATGGTGATGCTTTACTCCAGAACTGTTCCATAGCATGGAGGTGTTACATGGACTGAAAAATAAAAGGAAGAATACAGGATGTAAATTCAAGAGAGTTCTTTGGTTTGCTGGTAAAGATCTTCAAATCCAGCTGATTATGGAAATAACTGTGGGGCAAAACTTCTCTACCAGGTGTCCCCTCCTCAACCCTGGAAGTGTGGGGCAGAATATCAGGATTTCCAGGACACTGAGGGGATAGTTTGTTCCCATCCCTGTCCCACCTCACAGCCTGGGCTGCTCCTTGCCCACAGAGCAGATGGGAGTTGAGAACTGACTCTGAACTTCATGTTGGGCAAAGAAGTGATTTTTTTTTTTTAAACAAAAGCGATTTATCTGCCTGCTGTTGAGAATTTCTTTGTGGCTTGATTTCAGCGTTAGGGAATATTTGTGGTTTTACTCCGAGGGTCTGGTTCCTGGAGTGGGGGGGCACAGTCCCAAATTGCTTCTGCAGCTGCTGGAGGCTGCGTGAGCCCTCCCTGCTCTCCAGCCAGGGATGCTATTCCTTTCTCAGGATATTTGTCCAGTTTTAGCCCAGAGCAGCTGTGTGTGCTGCCCCCATTCCCCAGAGCCATGTGAAATCCAGCAGTGCAAGGAGGCCTCGCTGGGGGAGGTGGGCAGAGCAGGAGAGGTGGGCTCAGACCTGGAGACAGATCCTGTTCTGTCCTGCACGAGCAGGGACCTGAGCCGGGCCCAGCAGCCCAAATCCAGCCTCCCTGGGGCTCACACTCCCTCCAGAATAAGGGACCTTTTTCCTCCTGAGTGGAGAAATGACTTCTGGGTGGGTCTCTCCCGTTTTGGTGTCATGTTTGGCTTTCATGCCTGGACCAGTGACGATGGATGTGGCATCATCTTTGGCATCATTTTGGACCAAGATCACCAGGAGCTGGATCTGAGACCTCTTTTTACTGTCAGTCTTTC
The DNA here is from genome assembly GCF_001604755.1 of Lepidothrix coronata. Classification (NCBI taxonomy): domain Eukaryota; kingdom Metazoa; phylum Chordata; class Aves; order Passeriformes; family Pipridae; genus Lepidothrix; species Lepidothrix coronata. The sequence continues at coordinate 620,699 of NW_016690356.1, read as the reverse complement.
AGCAACACATATGAGGGACTTGTTCTTTAATACTTTAATGCTTATATATGCACATATATATATATATATTTAAATCTGACATTTTTTCCTTTTTTTTAAGCTTGAAAAAGCACGTTTAACCTCTGCTTAGCAAGGAATTAAAGCGAATCTGAGGTGTGACACCAGCTGCCATGGCAGCATCGATCCTGGACTAGGGGAAGGTCTCTCCCAAGGCTTTGGGAGCAGCAAGAAAGCTCAGCCCGGACTCAAAGAGGCTCCTGTTATTCAGCGCTCAGGAATGCGGAGGCAATGCTCCAGCCGGGGTGTGGGCGGCTGTTTGCTTTGCGGTTCTTGCTGGGGGGTGGGTGATTTTTAAAAGCACTTGCTGAATTCGCATTCGGTTGAATAATGGCTACTTTATACACAAATGATAAACGTTAGTCACAGCCGAGCAAAAGAAGTTTCTTGTGTTGGTCATGGCTCTGGCATATCAAAAAAGGGAGAGGGGGAAAGGAAAATGGGAAAAAAGAAAATAGAGAGAGAGAGAGCAAGCCCAGGGTTTCAGTGCTCCAGAAACTGCAAAGTTAAACAGAGCTGCGTTTATGTTATGTGACATCTTTAAGCCTTTGGCTCTCTCGACTTAATGCCAGATATCTAATTTGGAAATATTTATTGTAACTGGCATATCTTTTAGAAGCCTGTCATCACGGAAAAACTGTCATCAAACTGTCCTTGCTAACTTGGTTCTGTTAAGTGCCTTTTTTTTCTCCTCGGTGCTTCGGAGGTAGATGAATCATTTCTGCTTTCCTATGGCAAGCAGTGGCTGCTGCAGAAAAGCTTTGTAGGATCTTAACTGGATTCATGTGCTTTGTTTTTTTTCTCTCTTTTATTCTAGAACTAAAGATTCTGCAAAATGAGGTGCCTGAAGGCATATTCCTAGATTTTTCAAAGTAACTGAGCACCTTGATATTGATTTTTTTCCTCCATGTGGTGGAGGGTCACCAGCCCCTCTCAGAGCCACACTTTGCTGACCTGATTTTTTCAGGTTACTTTAGTGCTTCAATATGGAATGAGGATGGAGATCTACATAAAAAAAAAAAAAAAAAAAGCGGGTTTGAGAACTTGAGAATGGAATTTTATTTTCCGGCTGACTTTTTGTTTTTTCAACACTTCATTCACTTATTGCTTATTTGCTGTTATTGTTCCTTTAAAAAGCAAAGCTCAGGGCTGAGGTTAGTCTGGGTGCCTGGGTCACTGAGATACCTTCTGGGAAATGATCCCATGGATCCCGTATTTTTACACTCCTCTGCATTGGCCCAATTCTCAGCCAGGTGCCCAGAATTTCCAGTTGTAGTGACTGTCCTGACTTGGTGTTAGATCCCAAAAAAGTACCCCCACAGTAGATCCTGGAGTGTAGAATCCAATAACTGGCTTTGCCTTTAGGAAAAATAATACAACCCCCAAATTACATCTTTGTAACAACTCCCAGAAGGCCACGAAGAGGTTTAGGTGGGTACAGATGAGGTGGATTTGAAGCAGAACCTTTGCTGGTCCCTGCTCTGCTCTCGTTGAAAACTCATCTTTGCCTGTTATAAATTACCACGTGTCGAGCACTGGAGACTCAGACCCAAGGGGAACCAATTCCAAACACTCTTGATGAAGCTGAACTTCTTGCTCTGCTAAACTGCAAAGCCCTTCCTGGGAAGGGTGGATTAGAGAAATCCCTGTTCCACTGGAGGAAAAAAGGATCTCTCCCCTTGACTTCCGTGCAGCAAAGACCTTGGGCAGCAACTAGAGAAGGTCACTGAGGCAAGTTTTTAATTAATGCAAGGAGGGGAGGAATCCACAAATATTTCCCTGCTCTCTGGAAGATGAAAAGGGGGCTCTGCATATCGCTTTTAACGTCAATAATGTTAATAATGCAAAGCCACAAAAAGGAAATTAAACTTTAAAAACCATGTTAGAATAACACTGAGAATTTGACTATAGCCCACGGAGGCAATAGAGTTCAAAGGGAAGACTGAACTTTGTCTGACCCTGATGTGCTTAAGAATTGCAACACAGTTTCTATGTAATATCTTCCAATTTTGAGAGTCTTCACCAGGGCAGGAGGAGGAAGGTTAGTGGCACCCTACTTAAAATTGAAGTTGTTCCATGTGTGGTTTATACAATGCTGAAAAGAAAGACTTTAGAATTGGTGACTTAATACACCCAAGCTCTCAAATGATTCTCTAGGTGTCCATTTATATGATACCTATCAGAAAAGTAGAAATGTCCTTAAACAGACCAGGGTTTTTTTCCCCTAGAGAAGATAAATGAACAAACTGTCCTCCTCTTGGGGGTTAAAACTCTGTTGTTCCTCTAAACTTTTTGACTTTTAAGTTGTTAATCACTTCCCTTGATACCTGTTTCTCATTAAAAACCATCAAACTTTTCTGCTGTATCTCCCTGGGCTGGTGGTTTGACCAGGTTTTTTTTCCTCTTCTTGTTGTGCTGCCTTGGTTTTGGTGTGCATATGTGTGGGGGGAGCTTTTTTAGTGTTTTTTTTCTTTTTCTTTTGCTAGTTTGGAGTTTGCTTACAGATGTTGGTATGTTTTTTTGGCCCGCTTTTGAAATACTGTCAAGAAATGTAGCACTTAACAAGCTGGGAAATTCTTGAGTTAATGAGCTCTGCCTTTCTCGCAGGTGTTACAACTCTTTGGCTTTTGGCTTCGGGAGGGGTTTTTAATCAGAGGTTTGAGTGTTTGCTTGTGTCTTGGCAACCCACAGGGGAGCTGTGTGCCAGCTGCCTCCCTCCCAACACGCTGGTGTAAACTGTTCCTGCAAGGGAGAGATCGTGCTGGAACTCCAGTTGTATCCCAGCGGGATGAGATGAGGCTGTTGGAACCAAGGAGAGGAGGAGCTTTTGTTGTGTTCACCCTTGGCCCCGCCAGAGCCCCTTCTCTGGGCCAGCAGCTCCCCACTGGGGGCCTCCAGATATCCTTTGTTCCAGATATCCTCATGTCACCTTCCCTGCCGCGATCTGCAGGCTGTCCCAGGTCTCCTTTGAGCCACTGGTAAGATGCTTTTGGTATCTTCTGTTTCTTCCAGTGGGTAGTTTGGTTTTCACCAGAGCTGGTGATGGGGGGGGTTCTCACTAATGCTCTTAAAAGTGTTCCAGCCAAACCCTTTTGAGAGAAAGTTGTGCACACGCAGCCTGATGTGCTTGGCTGACCAAAAAACCCCAAAGCCCAGGGCAGCCCAAGAGATGTCGAGGTGTTTGTGGCCTGGGTTGGAATCTGCAGATGAGTCATGTGGTGGTGCAGGAGAGCAGAGCTGCTCCTCTGGAGCGCCCAGGTCGTGCTTGGGCAGTTTGGAGTAACAGACTGAGAGGAGGGAAGTCCCCAGAAGATCCCCAAGTTTGTGGGGACAGAGCTGAGGCCGCCCCCTCTGCCAGCTGGTGTCTGCCTGGGGTGCTTTGGGTGGGGGACTGTGCTCAGAAGGGGTGGAAAGGTTGGTAGGGAGAGGTTTTTGCTGGAACATTGGCTCTGCAGATCCATGAACGAGTGATCCATCACTCCCTTGCAGTGATGCCACCTGGAGAGGGTTGTCCAGCCCCTGTGGTTTTCCCCTGTGTGCACTTCAGGTGTGTTTTACTGGCTCCTCAGAGGGCAAATCGTGCTGTTTGTCAGCGTGAGGGGAAGGTTTCTTGGTGAAGTGTGAGTCTGCAACGTGGGTACTTGAGTTTGGTTTTGTGTTTGCTTTCTTGGAGAAGATCCAGGGCAGCTCTTCTCCTCTGAGTAACTCTGGAGGCCTCCTGGACAGGCTGAGCACATGGAATTCCCACAAGAGACACTCCAAAAAAATTTTTTTTTGAAATAACAGCCAATTAATACAAGACTGCTGCTGTGTAGACTCACTCTGTACTCATTCAAAATATATTTGATTATGCCAAACCACACAGAATAGATGGGACAAAGACATTAAAATTTGCAAGGGAGGGGTCAGTGTTTCATTTTCCCAGTGACCTGTGAGAGACCCAGTGACTGGTCAAGGGCAATCCACAGAATTCACTGCTGGAACGACATGGGAATGATGTGTAAGCCTTGGACTGTGAGAAGATTTCTTAATGATTTTTTTTTCAAAGTTATACTAAGCAAATCTGTGCACAGACATGACTGGCCTGATCCCAAGCCCTTGTGCATTCCACAAACTCTTCCTGAGCTTTGGATCAAATCCTGAGTCTCCAAAGAGGAACAAGGGAGTTGCTTGTTGGGATTGTGTTGTGTCTGTCTGTGCTGGGCTCTGCAGGGATGGGATGTGCAGGATTGCACCCATGATGTCTACTCATACTCCTACGAGGTTTTAGGCAGGAGGACTGTTAACAAGTAGAGAAACTATTAGAAATGTCTATATTAGAATAGTGTATATATAATAAATGTTACTGTTTACTGTTGTTAAAAAGAATTTCCTGTCTTGTCGCTGTGAGATATAAGATAAAGTTTATTATTTCTCACTGCAGTTACTTTTTCAAAGAACACACAGGGGTGATAGGGAAACAACATTGCACAAGAGGGAACTGGTAGGCTTAGAATTCTGTTCCTGTCGTAGCATCAGCTCTGTGAGTCCTCCTGTGCCTCAGCTTCCTTGCTTTGAAATGGAGCAAATAATTCTTTGGGGCACTGAGATAAGTGTGCCAAAGTGTGTCAGGCACTTGGATGCCGCTCTAATGGGGACCATATAATTGCATAAATGATATATAAGGCACAATTTTCTTTTTCAGGTTGTTGGAGGCTTTATGTTGTGGTGTCAGAAGGGAAAACTCAGTGCTCTTGAAAACATTGTGTAGGGTTTGAGCATCGTGAGCAATGTTTGTGCTGGGGGACAGAGCATCCTTGTGTTAGTGAGTGAAGACCACCTGTGCAGCCCCAGGTTTGGAGGGAGGGCAGAGGCTGCAGAGGGAGGTGAGCAGCAAATGTGACTCTGCCACCCCGTGCCCACAGGGTGCCCACAGGCAGGAAGGGAAAGGGAGCTGCCCACCAGCCCTGCCGGGCGTGACCCGGGCTGACGTAGCACCCAAAAGCTGCTGGGGACTTCTGAGCCCTGCAGGGCTGCAGGCACAGTCATCTCCTCCACTCACCCCTGCTCACAGCTTTGCTTTTTTAGGGGAAGGGAACACTCAGTCGTGGGCAGGCCTAACTTATTCAACTAATTCAACTAATTCCAGTTGTGCTCGAGCTGGATTTCTGTGATGAGGTCAAGCAAGGTTTAAAGTTGCCTCATATATCCCTCTCTCTCTCCTTTCCTGCCTTCTTTTGGGGAATAACAACAGAGATCCCTGGCTAAGTTAGGCATGGGAGGGACTAAACTGCAGAGAAAGCTGATGTTAAACCTAAACTAATTCCTGAAGTGGCTGGGGTAGGATTGATGTGATGGAAAATCTCTCCTGCTGCCACGTGGAGTTGTAATGGGTCAGGATGTGCCAGGAGGGATGTCAGCAGTTGGAAAAGCAGTAGGTACCTTGCAGGGTTGAATGAGGAGGATGAAGTAGGATTTTCATCTTGAGCCCCTAAATTACTTAGAAGGTCTAAATTTTTTTTTTTCCCTGAAAAGAAACTAATCCCAATATTTAGGAGAAATGGAAGCAAAGCTTGACTTGCCAAGAGTCATGGACAGATCAGGAGGAGGAAAAGAGCACTGAGTAAACATGTTCGTGGGTAAGGTATTTTTAAGGCAAATAAGTACAGCCAGTGAGTTATAGCTTGGAACTGGGAATATTTTTGAAATTTTATTGGTGAAGTGTTTGGGCTCTCAGTGACTTCACTGGGATAATTTTGGTCAATTATTTTATGTAACTGCCTCATGGGTGGGTGCCCTCACAGCACAGAGGATCCTCTATCAGTGTGTATCCCACAGAATGGCTGAGGCTGGAAGGGACTTCTGGAGGTCATCTAGTCCAGCTCCACTGCTGGAACAGCAAGGCTGTTCCCTGCAAAGCTGATTCTCGAATTCCTTCTGGGCAACACAATTCAGACCTGCCTTAAGAATTGAACCAAGCTTGGAAATGTCACAAAAAAATCTGAGTTTTACTGTGGAGTGTTGTGCCTTAGTAATATTCTCCAAGGTAACTGAACAGTCTGCCAGTACAATTTTATATCAGTTATAAATGTTGAATAATTTATAAGGGTGAAAAGGACATCCTTAGTGATCCTGCTGCATTGACAGTTGGGCTTCTGGCAAAAAAAAAATGATGACAAAAATCACTTGAATTCACATTGTTGTGCCAAGGACTTCAGGCCTAGGGGAAAAGGAGAGTCCCAAAGTTCTGGGTGGGATTGCTGCCAGGTTGAAATACAGCCCCGTGCTTGCCCACCAGCAAACAACACAAATCCATGTGTTCATTAGAGCTGCAGTTAGATCATGGGTGAGAGTGAAAAAAGGACTTGATTGCATAAACAGAAACAGAACCCTGGTAACAACTGGTGGTGGAAAGAACAAGGAGAACAAAAAATGTCTTCCTAAATTGTTTTAACCAGGAACACCCCACATGAAGGAGAGCTTGTTCTTTGGGAATGCAGTCCCACAAGGAGTGGTGAGTACATGCAGCCCACAAGTCTGACAAGGTCAAACCATCGATTTTTCTCAAGGCTTGTTCTTTATTTATTGTTTTGGGGGCTTGGGTTTGGGTTTTTGGCAGTGCAAGTTGCTTTAGCTCTGTGATCTTTGGGCATCGTTACTGGAAATGTGCATTTTTTCATCAATGAAGAACATCCACTTTGATATTTTTGGTGGTGTGCCACCTGTGTGGGCCATTCACTTCAGAGTTGGACTTCATGATCCTTGTGGGTCCCTTCCAGCTCAGAATATTCTGTAGGTCCTGTCTGCTGAGCTATTTGCATGAGTTCAGCTCATGGTGACCCTGACCTTCCTTTATCACTCTTCATCCTCAGTCATTAAGATTTCACTGGTTGCAATCTGTCATGAAATGCCATTTAAAAAGCATTTCGTGATGTAAATGAAACAAATAAAGCCCAGCAACAGTTATTTAAAAGTGTGATCTCTCTGCATTGTATGTGGAAGATCTTCAAATGAATGTTTGATACTACCTGGAAGAATAAAGACAAGGATTAAAGAGAGCTGAGAGGCATCCAGCTGCCTCCTGCACCTACAGACTGATCCCTCCCCGGAAGCTGAGCCCTCCTTCCAAGTGCTCCTTGCAGGGCAGCTTCTTCTCCTCAAGGTACCTGTGATTTATCATCTCCAAACTTCCCTGGAACCTGCTTCCCCAGTGTCCTCCTCCCTCCCTTGGTGCTTTATCAGAGCTTTAGAAAGGGCCCGTTGTGCCTCTCGCCTTCCTGGCTCTGGCTCTTTGTGCCTTTTCCCGTTTCTAGATTTTCTACCAGAGGGGTTCCTTGGGTTCAGTTCAGGGAACTGCTACTCCCTTGGGGTTTAGTTTCTTTTTCTGGGGCCAAATTGTGACATGTGGCTGTTCTTTCTCAAGCCCGTGGCCCAGGGAAGCTGCAGCCTCCACCCCACCCTTCTCTCTCCTGGTTGCCCACACAAAGTTGGTGTCACTTGGTGCTGCTCTGCCTTGAAAAACCTGATTAATTGACTAAAAAATCAAATATTATTATCAGCTTCTTGAGAAATATTCCATTCTTTGTAAGTGGAGACTTCCAGGGTTGGGCAGAGCCTTTTGTGCTCTTCATAGAGGCCAAACCACTGATTCCATGGGAATTTTTTTCCCATGTGTAGCAGTGAACAGAGCTGTTTGTTTGATGAAACCTGATTATTGCTGTGTTCTGGAAGGTGGATCCTGGATGACCATACTGCTAAAATAAACACACTGCTGAAGGAAATCAGCTTGTGGTTAATTAGCAGCGCAGAGAATGAATATGTATCAGTGCTCAGATGTTTGAATTGGAAGTGCTTTATGTAATTTTACAGGCTTGGGTGCTCTAACATTTTTTAAAACGCTAAAGAGTGAAAAATGTATTTTTAAAAGCCCCTTTGAAGGCAAATTTCTGTATTAAGCTGATTGAACTGAGGGCTGGTGATGTCATTTCCCACAAACTTGCTGCAGAATTCTCCTATAAAAGCCTAATGGTAGGAAAACCACAGGAAAATGAGAGAAGCAAAGGCATGTGCCCAGGGAATAATGCCATCAAAGGTGGGGTAACACACACCACTCTTGCACCACTGACTGGAAAGAGCCCAGGTGGCCTTTCCCTAAGGAGGTCTTGGAAAATCTCCTACTCTCCTTGAAGTTTGTGCAACGCTGCCACTTCTCAGCCAGGGTGTCTTGAGGATTCCTGTGATCCTGAGGAGAAGAAAACAGCCTCGTTGTAAAACAGCCTTTTAAAACAAAATGTTCCATCGAGAGCAAGTTGGCAGCACCATCGTGGGCTCTCTTTGAAGCATCTGCTGATTTAAGGCACTTCTGATCTGCCTGATTTTTGAGCTCCTCTGGGATATTTCCCTTTGTGGTTTCCCTCAGTGGTTCTTTTGGAGCGTGTGTTTTCCTCAAGTGGGATCTGAAGCAGCGCAGGGGACTCAGTGCCATCACTGAGATGCCATTCTAAAGCCACAGCACATAAGGAAAACCCTGGCATTTTTACTGTTAGAGGAGCCTCGTGTATGGAGCAGCTCAGACTGTGTGTGAAAGAAATCAAGTTTGAAAAATGCATCTCACTACATTTGCCCACACATGTTGTAAACATTCTGTGCAAAATACAAGTCAAAGTTGTGACAAAGTAGAGCAAAATAATCTTAAAGAAGAAATGGAATGAATCCTTCTCTCTACCAGTCTCTGTTCCCTCCCCAAAATATCCAGCAGCCTGTTTTTAGAATGCTGTGGTAGAAATAACCCCCTGTATTTCCTGCAGATCTGCTGGGCTGAATTTTGGGATTTTACTGGTGATGCTGAAGTCACAGAATCACAGAACCACAGAATCAGCTGGGTTGGAAGGGACCTCCGAGATCATCAAGTCCAACCCTTGATCCAACCCCACTCTGGTTCCCAGCCCATGGCACTGATGCCACATCCAGTCTCATCTTAAAAACCTCCAGGGATGGAGAATCCACCACTTCCCTGGGCAGCCCATTCCAATGGCTGAGCACCCTCTCTGGAAAGAAATTCTTTCTAATGTCCAACCTAAACCTCCCCTGGCACAGCTGAAGACCGAGCCCTCTTGTCTTACTGATCATTGCCTGGGAAAAGAGACCAACCCCCCCTGGCTCCCCCCTCCTGGCAGGGAGTTGCAGAGAGTGAGGAGGTCTCCCCTGAGCCTCCTCTTCTCCAGGCTGAACAGCCCCAGCTCCCTCAGCCTCTCCTCACAGCACTTGTGCTCCAGTCCCTTCCCCAGCCTCGTTGCTCTTACCTGGACCTGCTCCAAACCCAGCTGGGCTTGGGAAGCTCGGGCCAGGATTGCCTCAAGTGGACAATCCAATGAAATTTGCTCCCAGAGAGCACAATGAGCCTCATTTTCTCTTGCCATAGACTTTGTGCAATGATTTTCCACTACCAGGACAGAAATCTGTGCTCACCCAGCAGCCCTGGTTCATTCTTGCACAGGCTGATCTGGATCCTCAGCCCTGGAGGAAACATCCAGAGCCTTTTGGATGAAGGGAAAAAAAAAAGGAGGTCCCTGCTGGCTGGGAAATCCTTTCTAGGGCAAGGTAGGACTGATGTTCCCCCTGTATCAGAATAACAGAGCTGGTCCTTCACACAGCCTGCTGCAACCTCCTCGCTTATTTTTAGGGGAAAGGCTTTTGAAGTTTCCCTTTTCCATCCAGCAAAGTCTGGCCTGAAGTTTTTTCAACTGTTCCAAGAAAGAAAATGAAATGTTGACTTTAAGCGCCTCAGTTAAATACTCCCAAGCCGTGAAAGTTCACATTTAATAGGGGAAAGTTCTGTTTTTAATGCAGTAGTTTGCATTTATGGGAAAGATAAACCTAGTCTGAAGTAACGTTTCTCTGAGCCTTTTTTTGGTCGAATTTGATCAGTGGTTGAAGTTCCAGGAACACTTCAAAGCAGGCACTTCTCATTGGCCATTTGCAAAATCACCTTCTGAGACCGAGGCTCTGGAAATGCATTTATTCACAGAATATGTCTTGCGTTAGTCCTCAGTTGGCCAACAAAATTATCTGAGGCATGTCTGAGGCAGCTACTAAAAAGGAACTTTAAAGGCATTACTGTTCTGGTGAAGATGATGCAATACACTGGAGCTATTATCAGTCTCCAAGTAAAATTAAATACATTCAAATGAGCTTGTTCTGAAGGGATTTGACTAATACAGAGCTTTTAAAAGAAGAGTTGCTTCTTAATTTATTGTGCCTGAAAGGGTAAAAGGCAAGTTTTGCCCATCCCTGTTGCTGATCCCAGGTTTTCATGGGATGAAAAGGAGGTGACACATGATATTCCATGTTGTTTTCCCTCATCTCACAGGCCAGGCCTACAATTGTCAAGCCTTTGCAGCAGGAAGCAAAATGCTAAATATGCTGGCTTTTAGTCAGGTGCAGTTTTACTCAGAGCTTAGAAGAGAGTGGGGGTGAATATTCTCTTGAAATCAGCATTTGTAGTTGTTGCCTTGAGGTGCCGTAGACAGCGTTGCCTGCTGGGGCTGAAATAATAAGTGCTCACAAAAAAGAAAATATTTCAGGCCTTCTATTTTTATTTTTTTAAACCACTTCATTATCTGAGAGAACAGCAATGCTTAGAGATTTCAAAGTCTCTTTTATCCTGACTGAGCAAAGCCAAAGAGCTTCCTCAACCCATCTCCTCCCCGCAGGGCCCTCGCAGGAGATGCTCGGATTGAAGCAGTTGGATTTAGCGGAGCTGATGCACCAAGGGCAGCAAATGGCTCCAACATTCCGTGTTTCTGGAATGTGGGGTTGTTCCCTGGGGACCACACTTGGAGCTTTCCAAAGGCAGGAGGGGGTGAAGTGGCAGGGACACAGGAGGGAAGGGAGGCAGGTGGCTGACGATGGCACAGTGTATCCCAAACTTCTGGCTTCCCAGCCCTCTGGAGAGCTGTGTCTGTCAGAAAACAATTAAGAAGCCATTAGGAGGAAATGCTTTTGCTCATCAGGCACCTGATGCAGCCACTGGATGCACCTTTAGCTTATGAGTCAGGAATGCTCCAGCCCCAGCCATAGTCGTGGAAGGATTGTCCCACTGCTGGTGAGCACCCAGGCCCTGCCCCAGCCCTTTCTTTTATTTTATATTGCTTTGTTTTATTTCATTTTACTTTTTATTTATTTCATTTTATTTTTATTTTTAAATATTTTATTTGATTTCCAACATCCAAAGAGTTGGCTCAGGAGAATCCACTGCCAGCTTTTTGCTGGGTTTCCATATTATTGCTCCTTTTACTGGCCTGTGCTGCTTTTTTTTCCTCCACCAGAGCCATTCAGCAGTAGCTGGCTGAGCAGCCAGAGCTTTGACAGCAGTGAGATCCTTCTGTGTGGGAGTGTGTGGCCCTTTGGAAGTTTCAAAAGCAGAGACAGTCTTATCTTCCTTAAGAACAGGAGTAATGATAAAAACCAGATTTTAAAAAAATCCCTGAAGAGTCTCAGTGATTTATCAAGGGTGATGTGCAGAGGAAAGCAAAAAGGGTTGGTGCTCTTTGCTTTACTGTTTCCCCACAGTCTCCTCTTCCTGAGGCCACTCTGTGATTTCCAGAAAAATGTATGTTTTTAGTTTTGTGCAAAACATTTCCCAGGATTTGCCCACCTGGATTTTATCATTTATTTTGAAAGTGCAATCTGATTAATTGCTGGAAGAAGAATGTGATGGTGATGTTTCTGATTTCTTTTCCCCATGAAGCCACCTCACACCTCTGGCTCAGAGTAACTCCTGGGATCAGTGATCCTTCCTGTTTGTCCATCTCAGTTACCTGCTGCAGATGGAAATCACATTTTCCTGGCTCAGGGACTTTCTCTTTTGTGCTGGTTCTGTGTTAGCATGGATATTTGATTGGGGTTTAGTGGGGATTAGTGGGAACTACCACAAAACAATTGGCATCCTCAAAAGTTGGTGATTTAAAGGGCTGGAAAGGAATTCACTGAAATCATTCCATGTGTAAATGAGCACACGGGGTTCAGCTGGAGAGCTCTGCCCTTCCCTTCCTGGAAGGGAACTCCAACCAACCTTTCAGGTTTTGGGAACCTGTTTCTCTTTGCCTTTTGAATACCCTCTTACACCTTAGAACTTTCCATAGCTCTGGGCACATCAGAGGTTCTGAGCAAAGATTAGGCTGTCTGGGTGCTCCTGGGTATTGTCCTGCCCGAGGGTTGTTCGTGGCTTTTTGTTTCCGGGGCTGTTATGCAGTAACTGCATTCATGATTTCAAGTTTTGACTTCTGTTCTTGTGGTATTGAAACTCCTGGAGTGTTTCCAGTGTCCTTCCACACTTCCACAGGAGGAACCTGTCCCATGGATTTATAGAAAAGCTTTGAGACCAATAGGGACAGTTTTGATAAGAATAAAAGCCCTAAAAAGAACATAAACCTGGGTCTAATTCACCCAAATCTGGTAAAATTATGTCTGCTACAAGAAGACATGGATCTTACTTTGCTCTGGTGGAAAACTGTGTCCCCAGAGCCTCGCTTTTTTTTGTTTCAGTTTGATATTTTGCCATTGCCTCATTTGTGCTTAACAAAATATTTTCCCCTTCAAGCCCAAATATTGCGAGTGGGAAGGAGGAATGCAAAATAGAGTGTGTTGTAGTTACCCGGGGCACTTCTGCTCTAGCTTTGATTTCTGCACAGAGAAAGGAGATTCCAGCAGAAGCAGGGAGGAGGAGGAAGAGTGTTTTTAGACCTACAAAGCCCTGCAGTGAATCAGCACATCTCAAAGGGGGGGTTCCCTGCTGTGGGTGATGCTGCAGGTGCTGGAACTGGAGCCTCATTTCCCCTCCCGGTGTGCTGAGCCAGCTCAGCTGGGCTCCCACCGCCTTCCTTGTCCTTTTCCAGCAGAAAGCAGGATATCTGGGGCGAGGAGAGGGGCTCTGGGACGGATGGAGCCGCAGTTTGTTACAAACCACTGCCCTACTTTTTGCCATGGGTGGCCTGATTTGTACAATGGTGCCAATTCGCATCGGGGTGTTTACAGAGCAAAGACAGGATGTGCGCCGGGCTGTCTCAGTGCATTATCTGCTCCTGTTATATTTTTAGGCTCTTGCTCCCCTGACAAAATATTCAGTGACAGTATATTTGCCCACAAGCCTTTGAAGGTCTGTTTTTGCCTCGTGGAAGAGCTCCCATTGTTTGGGGCTCAGCCAGCGTTTAAGCAGCAGCAGCAGCAGCAGCGCCGCCTTTTACGTGTCATCTTCCAGAATGTTTCTAGAAACAAAACTTGGTGTTGCTCTCAGTGCCTCAGAAAGGGTGAGTTTGTGGCAGGCCGAGGGCTGATCAGTCCTCGTGCCAAACAAATTTGTGGGGAGTGTTATGAAAGGAGTGGGATGTGTGTGTGGTGCTCTTAATTACAATAAACAACAGCCTGTGCAGTAGCTGCTCTCAGGGGCTGCTCCTCAAGCTTGTCTGACACATAAGCCCTCATCCACAGCAGGGGGAAGACACTGGTGATCCTCAGGTCATCCAGCAAAACAGGAGTAAAAATTGTTGTTGCAAGTGTTGGAGCTGAAATGTGAGAAAGTTGTGCTCGAAGGAGGAGCAGGACAGAGACTTCTGCTGTGAAGTTCTGGGCCAGACCTGTGGAACTTTCCACCAGCAGCGAGAGAACTAATTCCCCAAGCTCAGCATATTCAAAGCCTGAATTCAAAACTCATCTTTTCCATGAGTATTTTTTTTTTCTCTTCACAAGCTCACAATGGATAAAAATAAAACCTTAAGAACTAATCCAGTTAAGCTTTTTCTTGCCGGCTGAGAAGGGAGAGAGGAGGAGGAACAATGGGCACTTTGTTTGGCTGTTGCAGTATCTGATCAGTGGTAAAGGGGTCACATCAACATGGGTCCTTTGGAGCTGGATGTGCTGTTTTGGGTCTGGGTGGGACATTTGGGTGGGGATGGAACCAGGACAAAACCTGGTGGGCTTGGGGACTTAGGAGACTGAAGAAGACAAATCTTCTCTTTCAGGCTCATCTATAAATCAATTACCATTTGCTCCTTATTAATAATTTAGCTGCCAGGAACGTGCTTATTGTTTTAGAAGAGGGGGAAAAAATCCAGACTGTCCCTGTGCTAAGGAGCTGGCAGGCTAAAAGATGCCAGACAGTACTCATGGGAATATCCAGGGAAGACTGTAACCATGGGCTATATTAATTACTTCAATAATTTTGCACCATCTTCCCCCTGTAAAGCTTTTTATCTGTTTGCTTCCCGTTGATAGTGTTTGGTGCACTCAGACTTAACAGGTTTTCTGTGCTCCAGTGGAACACTGCACAAAGCAGGGAGAGGGGCTGAGGTGGGAGGGAAGGAGAAGCCAAAAGGAATCATGTGGTGGATGTACAGTCTGGGCAAGGAAATTGGGAGGAGCGTGGAGAAGCTGCAGTTGGGATGAGCTCTCAAGTGTGACATAAAGAGGGCTTTGAGGACAAGGTTCTGGGCTGTTTGAACTTAAGTTGTCCGGTATCTTCTATGAGGTATTAAGAGAGGAGTGTGATTGATGGGTCAGAGTGATAATTTTAGCAGCTGTGTTTTTTGATGGGTTGGAGGAACAAGATATTTATCTGATGTGCCAGAGAAAGGAGGAAGGGATTAGCTGGGATGAGATAAGGACAGGCAAGTTGTTTTGATTGCTAAAAGGGAAAAGAAGGGGTAGATCCTCACACTTGCTTTGGGGGTTTGTTGGTTTTTTTTTTATTTGTTTGGGGTTTTGCTTCTTGGGCTTGGTTTTGTTTCTTTGGGGTTTTTTTCTTAAATTTTGTTCAGGAAAATGTCTCAAGGTACAAGTAGTGACCAAAAAGGAAATGGTTGGGAAGGCAACTACAGGTGGTCTGGAGCAGTGGTTCCAGGTGATGGGTAGATTTCTAAGCAAGGTTTAATGCAGCAAGTCTGTACCAGGATGGGGATGAAACTGGGTTTTCTGCCTCCAGTTGCAGGCAGTGGCTTTGCCATTGCACCAGCAGTGCTTGGCCAGTGCAGCAGCAGCCAAATGTGAAAGGTAAGGAATAGAACCCTGGAATGGTTTGGGTTGGAAGGGACTTAAAGTCCATCCTGTTCCACCCCCTGCCATGGGTAGGGACACCTTCCATTATCCTGGATTGTTCCAAGTTCATCCAACCTGGCCTTGGACACTTGCAGGGATCCAGGGGCAGCCACAGCTTCTCTGGGCACCCTGTGCCAGGGCCTCCCCACTCTCACAGGGAAGAATCCCTTCCCAATATCTCATCCAAAGCTCCCCTCAGTTAGTGTGATGCCATTAAGACGTGGCACAGAGCCTGAGTTCCCAGGCTCAGTGGGATGTTGGGTTTGTGAGCATGGAGAGCTGCCAGTGCTCTCCCTTTCTGCAGGCAGGAGCCTCTGGCACAGCCCACGGCTCTCCCGTCCTTGCCATGTGTCTGAGCCCTGCTCTGGGATCAGTTCAGCTCCATGGCACACTGGGCACTGCAGTGGCCTTTCCCTGGAAGCAGCTAGGGGTGATTTCAGGAAGTCTGCAGACTCAGAGGTTTGGGAATGGAATAAGGAAAGAGGAGAGGAGTTGGACTTGCCAGTGTTTAATGTCTCATTGAGAGAGGGAGTTGGATCCTGTTACAAAGGGAGTAGACGGTGCAGACTCTTAGTAAATAGAGTGAGTGCTGTGAGGAGGAGGAGGTGTGATTGGTCACTGCCTGTGTGTATTTTAGAGCAATCAAATTTGTTTCTCAGAGTTGTTTTTTTGAGGATGGAGTGGGTGTGTGGACCAAAGGCTTAGTCACGAGGGGAGGGGAAAGAAAACTGTCTTGACTTGTGAAATCAAGTATTTGTGAGTTATCCCATTGTTTCCCTATCTTTGTGTAGTTTTTGTCTTCACTCACATGCTGTAGGAGTGAGCAGTGCTGCTGGACCTGTATTTGGCACCTACTCCTTTTTGTAGCATCCAGGCATTCCAGGGGCATTCCTGCTCTTTTGCACCCTTGGTCACCCTTGGCTGGCTCTCCCTCATGCCCTGGACAGCCCAGGAAGTATTTAGGGAAGGTGTAGGTAGTGAGACATCTCCCAGTCAACAGAACCTGGAGGGTTAAAGCCCTGTGGATGATTCAGTGGAAAGCCCTCTGTTCTGAGTCACTGCTGATCCAGGGACCCAGCAAGTGCATTTTGCTGCTGAAGAGGAGACAGAAAAAGGCCATAATTGAGTGTTACCTCCATATGCCTCATCGTGTCGGTTTGGAGGAGCTGGGTGGTGTTCCTGGGTCTCCTGTGTTCCCCCAGGAGTGGTGATTATGGCTTGCTCAGAAGGTTCCCCCACGCTTTGATTGGGGGTGACTGTGGTGGTCTTTGTGTGGAGCATCAAAGTGCTGCAGTGTTGGTGTTGGCCGCGACACCGAGAGCTTTGGTGTCAGTCTCGTCCTGGCTGCACCACAAAGAGGGACAGATCTATTTGTACCCTTTATAATTTTAAAAACACTTTAGGCCTTGAAAGAACCGAAAGTTGTTTTGTCTTCTGCAGATTCCCCTTTCAGGGCACGGCAGAGGGATGTTGGTCTGCTCCTTAGACCGGGAGGGATCTCTCCTGTGCCTTCAAAGAGCTTCCAGTCTTTATCTGGCATTACTGCCCAGGCCAGTGCTCGTGGAGGTTTCCAGATGGCAAGGTGGTGTGAGGGCTGTGTGGTTACAGGATGGGAGCAAAGAGGAGGAGAGCTGTGCTCCAAACAACATTCCTTGCCCCTTTTGTGAGTGCCAGAACCTCACACACCAGTCCAGCCACTCCTGTGTGGTTGGCATTGAAGGCACCAGCCAAGAAGGGTGAGAAAGGAAACCAGGAGGAAAAACATCCCTTGTTTCTGGAATTCTGCTCGTGATTTTCCATCATTTGGCTGATAATGGCTGGCAGTGTCACTGTCACCCTGGAGCAGCTGCCAAAACCACCAGGTGCTTGTCCCCCTGAGTCACCTTGGCCTACCAAGGTTTGACAGAGGACCATGTGAAGTTGCCCTGAAAACCAAAAGCAGCTTTAAAATGTGCTCTGGCTTTTTTCAAGTACAAACTAATATTTACCTGCGAGTCTGCTTCCCTCCTTGTTCCCTCTCCTTGGCAAGCTCGAGATCTGCTTCTGGTTTAAGCTTCATGTTGAAGCATTTATGCAGTGAGGTTCCCAGGACGTGAATATCAAATATTCTTTTGAGTTCGGAGAGAGGGAAGGGGGAGATGACAACAGCAAAGCCACCTGAAATGGCTCTCTGTTCCTGAAATGGGAGTTTGGATGCAGTTGATATTTTCAGCTGTTCTTTATGGACACCTCATGGAAAACTTTTGAAAAACATCTCATTTGGGAACAGCTCTGTCTCCTGTGGTGGTTGAAAGGTGACCTGTTTTCATGCTGGGTTTGGTTGTTTTGGTTTTTTTTTTTCTGGACTGTTCTTTAGCCTCGAGCTTTTATTACTACTGACATTTACGTGAAAATAAGGTATTTGTTTGTGTTGATTTCAGCTTTTTTCCTGCTCCATTTGATGTCACAGCAGCTGGATTTCCATGAGAGCAATAGTAATGATAAAACCTTTACAGGAAAGACCCCGTGCACGCACACGCTCCAGATCCTGTTTGGATGATAAGAATGACTTAGCGTGATCTGAGACGTGCTTCAGAGAGCTCTTATTCATGCCCTGCTCTCCCACACATCCTGCATTAGTCAGAGCTGAGCTTTGAAATTAGACATCCTCGCTCCCAGCCGTAGCACCACGGAGAGCTGGGGCAGTGTAGGGCAGGGAAAGAGGGAAGGAGAGAGGGAAAACATCTGTGGTGGTGCTACTTTCCCTCAGACAGATGTGGGGACGTGGGGCATCCAGGCGGCAACACCACGTAAAAATGTGATTTTTGGCGGGTGAGGGAATTCCTCGTGCCTTGCAGCCTGGGGAAAACGCTCTTCCCCCTCCTTTGCCCACAGGTTTTCAGTTTTGGGGGGTTTTTTTTGTGTTTTTTTTTTTTTTTTAAGTTTAATCTGTAATTTAGGAAGGCAGAATTGGGCTTCCATGAATCAGATAAATTATGTTGGCCGGAGGGGATGGCTGAGGGAGTGACTTTCTCTGGCTGCTGAGCTGTAAGGCTGCGAGTGGCAGCCTGAAAACAAGCCTTTCATCTGATCTGGAGAGTTACTAGAAGAAAGGAAGCTTTCAGGTAGGCCACATACACAGCTTCCTTTTTGCTGGTAAGAGTTTTAGATGAGGGGAAAATAATATATATATATATATATATATATCTTTCAGGTGAGGCATTTTCCACCTCTGTGTTCCAAAGAACCCTCTTTTCTCATTGTGCAGGACCGGTCCCCCCAGTAAAAGTAACAAGGCCCTCACACCACCTCCCTTCCTCAGATGTGTTGTAAAACCTGATTATGAGACAGAGAAGTTTACAAAGTCGTTCCTCCAAACAGACACGAGCTTCTTGCAGAGTCTCTGATTTCACCAGTAATTACAGACACAAGAGACTGTAAAATATTAACTTGGGTGAGCTTTTAATGAGGCGTTTGGTGTGAAATGCGCAGCGTTCCCCCGAGAGCTCCACTCCTCGTGCAGGTTTGGATTCCTCCTGCACTGCTGGTGACTCATAATGAAGGAAGTCGAGAGTTGTAAAATTAACACAACCTTCTTCCACTACCCTTTTCACCTCGGCACACACCTTCTGTTAACTCCTTGTGGGAACTCCGGGGTTTGTTTGGGCGCTTCTGTGTCATGGGGATTAAGGAGGGAAGCCTGTGGGAATCTGCTCCGGGACATGGGAAGTGATTCACGCAGGGCTGATTCATGGACAACTCGCAGGATGCAGGAGCGGGTCGGAGGCTGGGGAAGCTCCACTGTGAGGTGGTTGATTGTTTGGGAAAAGGGGAGAGGATGAAGCCTGAGGAACCCACAGGAGGGTTTGTGTGGGCAAAGCTGAGCAGCCCAATGGAGAACAGCCCCTGCTCACGGAGCTGCGCCTTGGGGTGGATCCCAGAGGACATCCCTAGGGAGGGAGGAGGTGGGATGGAAGTGGGAACATTTGTGGGCTCAGACCCCCTTGTTTGTGGTGTGCTGTTAATTGGCACTGGCTGTGTGAATAATTACAGATGTGAGCTGCTGTTAAACTAGCCTGGAGAGCCAGATAATGTAGAGCCAGAGGAGTTAAGGCAAGGCTTAAAAGGTCTTGTAATTCCAGGAGAGTATTGATCTGGGTCTTAAGTACCTGAGCTGCTTTGGAAAACGGGAGATGGGCACTCCGGAAAATTTCACCCTGGATCTTGTTCTCCCTGCGGGGGAGGCCCAAACACAGATGTCAAACCTGGAAATAGCTGCTTTTCAAATTACAGGAAAAGCAGCAACGTTTTCACTGTATAATAAAGAAAATAACAGCAATGAACCTCGAGTAGCCTCAAACTATTCAAAACAAGATAATTGGAGGCTGAAGCACAGGGTATTTTTAGTTATATCTGCTATAAAGTAAACATGTTCTTTGCCCAGGACCACCAGAAATGTTTCCATACGAAATGTTGGCTTCGTCCCAACTTGATAGAATGCACAAACATTTGTCTGAGGAGCCAGTTCTGACTCCTGGTATTTATATGAAGTTTCTGTGGAATTGTATATATTGGGAGGGAGAGTCCAAGGCCTTAAAACTGTCATTTTTCCACACTCCCTCTGATAATCCCTTTTGCTTTTGTGAGCAGACAGTTCTCTTCGGGGCAGCAGTTCTTGGTGTGGGACTTCTGTCTAAACGCTGTGCAGCACATTAGTTTCTCTTCTCTTCCAGCAATTAAGAAGCATTTTCTTTTCTGGGTTCTTTTGCTCTGGTTTTAGCTGGGCTGTATCAACAGCTGATGCTAATTTGCAAAACTCTCCTGACTTCAGTGAAAATAGGAAGATATTTTCCATACAGTATCAAGAAAGATGCATGTAGAAAGTGGGTATTAAATGTAAATCAGTCTAAGTACCATGGAAGCTAACAGAATAACTGAATTTTACAGCAGCTTTTTTTGCCTTTTTTATTCTTTTTGGTGGCCAGCAGGACCATGTGCTCCAGTTAGTAAGTCTTTCCTGCCACGGTTTTGTTTTAAACGCACTCTGTGTTGTGGCAGATTATCTGAGTCTCGTTGGCATTTCCACCCATCCATTTTCTCCTTCTGAAACACCTCTGAGCGTACAAATACAGCCCCATCAGCGTGCCTGGAATCTCCTGGGAGGGAGGAAGTTGCTGGTTGGCTCGGATGAAAGTGTGTTGGGTTTTGGATTTCACGATTGGAGTTAAAAACGGGATTCTGGGAAGAAATGACGGGCTCTGATGATAAATGGCTTTTCAGAAAGGCACGTTCCTGTCGAGAGGCTGAACCTCTTCTGTGCCTCCTTCCTCCACCCCCAGGCCCCTAAAGGCTCAGGCACAAATAAATTTAGACGAGTCTGACACAGATTTGGGCAAATAAACTTTGCTGAAATAAATACACGGGCTAGAACTGCTCAGAAAAAATGGTTTTCATGTTTAAAGACAACTGGGCAAGGGCTTGCAAGTGGTACCTTCAGAAATACAGATTTTAATTAGATCCCTAATTCTCTACTGCACAGTAGCAGAAATATTGGAATATATATTAAGAAGTTTAGAACTGGGTTTATAATTAAGCCTTAATTAAGCATTAGGATGTATTCTGTCCTGTCTGGGGTGGGAGGGTGAAGGACATGCATGGTTGGGCCTCTGAGGTGTCAATCTTCTGTGCCCTGGCTATCAGAAAAAGGAGGAGCTGAGGGATGGAGGGGCATAAAATTACCAAATGGCTAAAAATAGAGGGAAAGGAGCTGGGTTTGGGAGCCACCAGCCAATATCCTGTAGCTGGGGCAGAAGCAGAAGGGGTGTAAATAACAGAGATCACTAAAAAGCACCAAGGGAAAAATAGGTGCATCATGATATTACAGGACAAAACAAGAGCTATGTGGAGCTTTAAAGAAATGTAAATTAAACTGAGTTCTGTGCAGGCCAGGAGGGAGGAGAAGGGGACACAGCTTGGGGAGGAGAGGACGAGCAGAGGCGGCTGCAGAGCAGCAACAATGGACAGCCAGTTTATGGTAAACCAATAAAACCTACTTATGTCTGAATCTGAAATTAGACTCCGAAAAATACGGTCTCAAGGCACCTGCTAAAGTGCTTAGCATTACTGGAATCTTAATAAATGACTCATGCTGTCAGAATCTGATCCTGACATCAACTCTCCGGGCTGTGTTTCTTCAGCTCTGGGGGGCAGGGAAGGGGAAGGCTGCAAAGGAGAAAAGACTCAGGGATGGAAACTGGGTTGTTTGAAGCCCCCCTAAGAGATCTTGGTGATTTTTGTATTGTCACCTCAAACCCAGAGCAAAATGAGACTCGAGCAGGAGAATTATGGAGCACCAGAAGAAACAGGAATTGCTCTTTGCCTTGGGAATCTTTACCTGATGCTGCTGGAGGTTGTTTTGTAGAGGGTGTGTGGTTTCCTTCCAAACCCAAAGGATTTTTTAGAGGGAAGAACAAGCAGATGAGAGTTACTAGCACAGAATAGAGGTGATCTTTGGTAGCACTGAGGGGGAGATGAATTCCTCACTCCTGCTCTTGGCTCTGACACAAACTGTTCCTTTGCTTTGGGATAATCCTTTAACTCTGTTGCTTTGAGGGTGGTAAAAACCTGCCCTCTCCATAGAGGTGTGTGGCAAATTCCATGTGTGTTAATTATTTTAATCTCCTATAAATCTAAGTGTTAAACAGAAGGATTAATTATTAGTTTCCTCTCTGGCAGTGAATTGCAAACCTCACAGGGACTTTTATTTCAAGAACTTGAGTGACAGTCCTGTGAAAACTGCCCCAGAACTTGGAAAATTCGGCCACGCCAAGCAAATGGAGGGGAAAGACATGGCAAGGGCTCAGCTCTGGGGTTACAAATGTGCTGTGTGGGGCATTTTTTTAATTCACTCTTGTTGATTTGGCCGGGATTCAGGGAAAGTTGAGATTTTATCCAGCTTCTCAGTGAAGGCCTGTGCACACTGCAGAGCTCTGCACACAAAAGCCAGACTCTGCTGCAAGAAGAAATGCTTATTTTCCTGGTGTAGAGCAGATCCAGGGCCAGGGAGGAACCACTCCTCATGTTTAAGAGAAAATCACAGCCTGTGGCCACAGTTCTTGCTGCATTTTAGAGCAACTTATTTGTCATGGCTTTAAAAACCAGCTTCTCCTCGTGGGTTTTAAAATGCATAACTTCAGCTTTTCCTTCCTGGTTGTTTTTCTTTTTTTTCCTTCCCCCTTTTTTGCACGTGTTGGTGTTACTGGATACTTGAGCTTTCAGGCATTTTGCTCTCTTGGAAGATTAATGGCAGGGATATAAGGCTGTTGGGCTTTGCAAACAGGAGTGAATGTGCCTGAATGGGGAGGGGAGGGATCTCTGAGAGATTAAAACTGAAGATTTCTAAGACTGACAAAAATATCTGTAATCATTTATATTTTTTATATATATATATTTGCTTAATATATAATATATAACCAAATATAGAATTATAATATATAATTATAAAATGTACAGATATAAATATCTGTAATAACTTTTAGCTTATATTTTTATATATCCTTGATTAATATATATGTTTTATATATATATATATTTGCTTAATTACTACTGCAGTCCACTGATTTCAGCTTTACTTCTGAAGAAGGAGGAAGGGCACAAGAAACAGTTTCATTATCCATCTAGATAAGAGGAGGTACAAAATGCTCAAAGAGTAACAGAAAATAACAAAACCTTTCAGAACGTGGGGTGGGTTTTTTGTCTTTCGCAATCCAGGATCTTACAAATTAAACACGGTTAAAAAAAGCAACCACAGAACAAACCCAACCAAAAAAAAACCAAACCCCAACGACAGCAACAAACCCCAAACAACCAGAAAAAAAAAAAAAACAATCGGGCCTGGAAATCAAATTCATGTTGTGCAACGTGATATTCTATTTACTCCTCACTCTTTTTCAGGGGATTGTTTAAAAAAATAAAGCCTTGGTGTTTCTGTCCTTCCTTTTTTCCCTCCTCTGTTTTTGCTATTAAATGTCACTGCTGCCCTTTGCTCTTTGAGGCAGTCAGAGCAGCATTTTCATGTGTTAAACTCTCCTAGTAAATGGCTTGTTACAACATGTAAGGATGGATCAGTCCTAAAGGTGGTTTTCTGGTTGGTTCTCGTGGCCACCTTGCAGTGGAGAGACACTTTTAAGACGTAAGTGTCCCACCAAAAGCAATGGTGCTGCTTTTGGGAAGAACCAACACTGAATTTTTGGCCAGAGAATATTGATAATTTGAAAAGAAGCCCTGTTAAATAGTATGGAATAATGAATTTATTGAGTCAGTTGTCCAGGGAGATCTGCTCCACACAGGCTGGTTCAGAGAGAGGGAAGAGGGAGGAACAATTTAACATCCCAGTGGAAATTTTGGTGCTTAGATTCTGCTGATTTTCATGAAGCCAAGCCATGCTGAGCTCTTGGGTGGTTTGGGGAGTAGTTCAGCCTTGAAGATCATCTTGTGCTTCAGACCAGGCCCAAGAAGGGCCAGAAGCTGTTTGTGCCATTGTTTATGATCAGATTACTCTGCACATGTTGGTGAGACCTGAATTTGGGGCACCCCTGAGGGCTTTAGCAGAGCACAGTGTTTGCTCCTCTAATCTCCTGTCCCATCTCAGCCACACCAGCTGTTTGTTGCTTTGGAGAAAATATTCCTTGAGGGTTGAGGAAAATATTCCTTGAGGGTTGAGGAAAATACTCCTTGAGGGTTGAGGAAAATATTCCTTGAGGGTTGAGGAAAATACTCCTTGAGGGTTGAGGAAAATATTCCTTGAGGGTTGGGGCAGGACAGCAGGAAGAAACAGAACTGCCCTGCTCCTCTAGCCACGTTCTTCCCCAGATGTTGTTTTGTCCCAAGTCCCTTCATGAGGAGCAGGAGAGATTTCACAACCATAAAAACACAATTAGCCCCCGGGGCTTTGGGGAAATCTGGTTTCTTGTACCTTATCTCCTTATTGAGGGGAGAGGGGAGAAGGGGAGGTTGTATTTGAAAATAAAACATATGGCTGTGTCATTTTAAAAAGTCTTTTTAGATAAGATTGTAGAGAATTCCATTTCTTTCTGCCTCAGGGACAGCATTCATGCCAGAGCCCTGGGATGAGGGGAAGTGCACTTTCCCCTCCTGCTCACTGGGAAACTGGTTGTTATAGAGAGTTTCTTCTATCCTGGGAAATGTAGGGAGAGACCACTCCTTGCAAATAATCCCCAAGTCAAACATATTTTGTGTGAGTTCAACCCAAATCTGTCAGTGCTGCTGTGACAACCGTGTGCTGATGGTGACTGGGACCAGGAATAATATTTGTTGCCGTTGTGTCTCCTCTGGGATATTTGGAATAATCTCTCTGAGTCTTTTCTTTTCTCCTTTTTCCTCTCTTACATCCAAGACCTCCTGCCAGGCAGGCAAAGAAGTTTGAGAAGAGAACAGAGAATCAGTCCTGGTTTGCTCCTTGTTTCAGCCTCCTCCCTTTTTGTTAAATTTAGTGGGTTTTCTCACACTCTCATACATATTTTTTAAAAAATTTCCCAACCTGATTAATTTTGAGGTCACATAACTCCAGTCTTGGCCCCACTGAAATCAATACCCAAATTCCCACCTTCCATAGAAGTTCAGCTCTAGACACTGGTGCTTTCCCTGTGAGTATTCCACCTGGGAAGAGCAGTTTTTGGCTTTCCTGTCTTTTTTGGCTTTTTGCCTTCCTCAGTGTCGTAGCAGTGTTTACAAGAGGTGTGTGTGATACCAAGCTCTGCCAGAGAAGCTTTTGGGAAAACTCTCTTAGGGCAGCCAAGCCTAGAGCAGCCTCTTGGAATAATTGTTTGTGTGTTTTGGTTTGGGTTTGTTTTGGTTTGTTTTGGTTTTTGGCTTGGCTGCCAACACAAAGAACCAAGGGAAATAATTCCCAGTGAAAATTTCATTTTTCGTGATTTTTTTTTTACTCATTCTTTGACAAATTAAAACACAGAAGTATTTCATTTTACCAAAGCCCTCAAGTGTTTCATTTGGGTCATTAAGAAAAGCAAGGGAAATGAAGGGTTAGACTTCAAAGGAAGTGCCTGGGGGCAGTTCTTGTTCATTCAGGGTGGAGGAGACCCTGCTCCAGCTCTTTGCTCTGCTGGAGAGGAGCTGAACACACTCTTCTTGCTTCCCAGGAAGGTTTTTCCTAGGAAGAGGCTACTCAGGGGTGAGGATAGGATTAGATGAAAAATGAGCTGTTATTTGCTTTCAAGCTGCAGTTTGGGAAATGAAACTGGAAGCCTTGTTTGTTTGTGATGTTCCTGAACTTTATGTAGATAAAGTAGATAACTTGGAAGGAAAGGTGTGTGTGTCACTCTGGATGATTTTGTCCCGTTGAAAATTCATGTGTCCATGTTTAAAAGTTTTGTTTTATTATCACAGGCTTTAAGATGTAACACCTTTACATTCACAGTAGGAGTTGTTGAGAGCTGGGCAAACACCCTGTTTGTCAGGACACACATCAGTGTTTAAAAATACCACTAAATCAATGTATTCTTGCTTGCTTTTGTCCCTGCCTCCAAATTAGTCATAAAATTAGTAAATCCAGAGCAAGGCTGTTATGTGGTGAGATACTGGGAAGGGATCCTTCCCTGGCAGGGTGGGGAGGCCCTGGCACAGGTTGCCCAGAGAAGCTGTGGCTGCCCCTGGATCCCTGGAAGTGTCCAAGGCCAGGTTGGATGAACTTGGAGCAATCTGGGATAGAGGAAGGTGTCCCTGCCCACGGCAGGGGGTGGGATGAGATGATCTTTAATGCCCTTCCAACCCAAACCAGTCTGTGATTCCATGATTTTCCAGTTTTTGGAGGTACCCTGAAGGCTGGGCCCGGATCCCTCCTGGTGCCGGCGACCGGCACCTCTCGGGATCGCGTCGGGGTCAAACCAACGCGTTTTAATCCCGGGCTAAATCCTCCCATCCCTGTTTTGCTGCAGATCCCTGGATGGCAGGCTCCAAGTATCCCACAGGAAAGGCCTCCCCCATGTGATCTACTGCCGGCTGTGGCGCTGGCCGGACCTGCACAGCCACCATGAGCTGCGGGCCATGGAGATGTGCGAGTACGCCTTCAACATGAAGAAGGATGAAGTCTGTGTCAACCCCTACCATTACCAAAGAGTGGAAACCCCAGGTACTGCCAGATCCATGCCCAATCCTCCTCTTCTCCCTCCCGGCACGAGGGATTTCTAAGTGTGTTTCTACGTTGCATTTATTATTGATGATAATCTCTTTGCTGGAGGCGGTGGAATAATTTATGAATCTGCACCCAGGGGGGAAAATATCACTTGGAGTGGATGAAATCCAGTGGCAGGTTGTGTTGTTGCCAGGTTCCTCCTGTGGCTTTGTGTGCACAGAAACCACTCACACACGCAGTGGGAACTGTGGTGGTGTTCTGCGTGTCCCTAATTGTTGGTGTGAAATTAAGGATAAACTTCCTGTGAAGAGAATCTAAGAACAGCTCCCAGCGCAACTAAACTTCCTGTTCTGGAGTCTCCTCCTGCCTCTGAGAGAGGCTTTGAGGTGGAGCTGCAGCTCCTTGTGTCAGCACAAGTCTGCAGAGCCAGTGGGGATGTTCGTGCTGATCCCACCTTGCTGCTCCATTTGATGTGAAACATTCCTTTTCAATCATGTGCTATAACTTCTCTTAAATGGCTTTGCAAGAAGACCTGTTTCTTTGCCCGAGAAGGGGCAGAGAGTCCAGGTGTAGTTCTAAGTATCCCACCCCCAGCTGGGATGTGTCAGGAATAAAAAACACCTTTACCTGCTCTTATTCCAGAAGGAAGCACCAAATTGGGTCCCTCCATTGGCAACTCTGTGTTCCATGTACTTTAAGGGTGTAACTCCAAACTGGTTTCTCTCATTTTCCAGTGTTTCAGTCACTCTGTTTTAAAGCTGTTGTGTTTTTCCCTCCCCTGGTGCAGTGTTGCCCCCGGTGCTGGTGCCCCGGCACACGGAGATTCCGGCCGAATTCCCGCCGTTAGACGACTACAGCCACTCCATCCCAGAGAACACTAACTTCCCAGCAGGTATCGAGCCCCAGAGCAACTACATTCCAGGTACCATATCCCTTCCATACAGCCAGCACAGGGAAAGGGTCACATTGCACAGGGAATCATGGGTATTCCCAGCTGGAGGACTGGGAAGTCTTTCTTCCCATCGTTACTCCCAACCTGGACAAAAAGAGGTGCAAGTGTAAATGTCCTTAAACTCACCTCTTCCCTTCACTTGTACCTCCTGAGTTTATTGTGAAATCCAAAGCTTGAACGTGCCCTCAGCAGGTTTAGATTGAAATGAAATCCAGTTGGTTTAATTTGAGTCAAACTCTCTAAATTTCTGATGGAGTCGAGCTCTTCTATTTCTGTATCTCTCTCACAAGCAATTTACACTTTATTTGCATGGACAAACTCTGCAGCTGCACTCCAGGAGAGGAAAAATATGTGGACAGAAAACTGTGTCTCGATGGCTTCAAGTTTTAGGGGCTGGAAATCCAGATTTTTTTTGTTTCCCCCCCTCCTGTGTTATTCACAAACATGAACATCATCCTGGTTGGGTTGGCTCCTCCCTTCAGCAGCTTGAGGAAGAAAAGTAATAAAAAGGAATTTTGTCTCCTTGTGAATAACACAGTAAATGGTTTTGGTGTCTAAAATCCCAACTTTTCATGCAGTGGCACTGACAGTCTGATCAATTTATTCTTTAGAAACCCCTCCTCCAGGATATTTGAGTGAGGATGGAGAAACCAGTGACCACCAGATGAATCCCAGCATGGATGCAGGTAAGTCACCTTCTGCCTTTTGCTGCAGCTTTCTGGGTCATATCAGAGACCCTCTAAAAGTTTTTCTTTGGGCAGTGAGGATTTGAGGTGGTTTGAGGAGTATTATCCCAGTAGGAGTGTAAATGTAGCCTGAAATCTCATCTAGAGCAAGGGCTGTGTGTTTGAGAGCTGAAAGGCACAATATGTTCCTTCTTCTCTCCAAATTCCACCATCAGATTCTACCAAGCAGGAGCCTGAAACAGTAAAGACACACCCAAGGATGACAATTTGTCTTGTGTTTTGTGTCCATGTGCAGGAAGATTGTGCCCTGTTCTGCAGAGGCATTTTTCTGGCCATTTGTATAAATAATGAAGAAATAGATAACAAAGAAATAAATAAGATAAATTTCAATAATAAAGGTAAATTGAGATAATAAAGAAATCTGAACTTAAATGTCCAGTTTACCTATATTTCAAAGGACCACAAACAGATTTGGTTTTAAAGGGGTTTATCATTTCAACACCAAGAAAGTTGAATGGCTGGGTTCTCTCATCGCCAAGAAAACAAAGTAACCAGGTTTAGGATGGACCAAATTTAAATGGTTGAGGATAAAATTCTGCCAGCTCTTTGGTCAGATCTGTACAACCTGATCCAATACTCCACAGTCCCAAACCCAGTCAGATTTGGGGATATAAAGTGTTGTGTTTCCTGCTGTTATGAGTATGTTTTGTGCCTGGCAATGCAGAACCAAACTCTTCAGTGTCCAGCTCACTGGGTTTGTCTGGAGCTGTCAGGATGATCCCTGAAATTTTCCTGGCTGCCAGTGAAAGTAAAACATCCCAACTCCACGCTCAGTTTGCAAAATTAATGGGTTAAGCTTCAGTGGAGATGTAGCAAGTTGATCTAAGTAATAAGTTTGGAAGCTCATGTAAGGATTAATAAACATCAGAGAAGCTGCTGGTGTCAAAAAGGAGACTGGAGTGAGAAGTGGGTTATCCCTGCAACAAGCCTGGGCAGCACTGAGGATCCTGGGTGAGCGTTTTCCCTTGTGCAGATGCCACACCAATAATTATCCTGTCTTGATTTTCAGGTTCTCCAAACTTATCACCCAACCCCATGTCTCCAGCACACAATAATCTGGGTAAGCATGTGAGCTTGGGAACTGGGTGTAATTACAGTCAGGAGAGCGACATTTTAATGGTGGCATTTCGTGAGGTTGGGCACTTCTGATGAGGTTGTGGGCACTGCTGTGTTCCTTTCCACTAATCCTCTTTGCTGTGATAACAGTGGTTCGTAGTAACTGTATAGGAAATGAAGAAATCTGAACTTACATCAGATAAAAAGCCCAAGAAATGTTGGCAGATAAATACCAGAAAGAATGAGGGAAGGACTGCAGCAAACCCTCCCTTGTTTGATTACGTGACTTTGCAAGAATATATGTCCTTTTCTGTCTGTTTTGCTGCTGGGTTTGTTTTCTTATATTTTTAAAAGGCGCAGGTTGAGTTGTTAAATTTTGTCTCCCGGAAAGTTACTCGGTAAATTTGGAGTGCTTAGTGGTCTCTTTTATAACATTCCAATGGTTTTAAACTGACAGGAGGGGCAGGTTTGGATTAGATTTTGGGAAGGAATCGTTCCCTGGGAGGGTGGGGAGGCCCTGGCACAGGTTGCCCAGAGAAGCTGTGGCTGCCCCATCCCTGGGAGTGTCCAAGGTCAGGTTGGAGCAACCTGGGATAGTGGGAGGTGTCCCTGCCCATGGCAAGGGGTGGAATTGGATGAGCTTTAAGGTCCCTTCCAACCCAAACCATTCCAGGATTCTATTCCCTACCTTTAATGTGCTGCTGCTGCCCTTTACTTTCATACCTCCAGACTGAAGGTCTGATCTCCATCAGGCTGAGCTCTCACCCTGTTGGAATTGCTCTCCATGGTGTGCCATAAAAAGCCCTCTCAGCTCTGCCTGGCTGCAGGATCAGCTCTCCAACTGTTCATTATCCAGCAGACAGAGGCCACTTGAGATTACTCTTGAACAACCAGGGCCATAAAGTTTACATATGCTTTTAATCCTGGCACGGAGGACTTTGACACTGCTCCAAAATTTGTCACTCATTGGCTGACTTGTGGATATCTTGGGGCTGTTGAGGAGGGGATTTCTTTTTCCTTCTTCTTTTTTTCCCCTTTTTTCCCCTTTTTTTTTCTTTTTTTTCTTTTTTTTTTTTTAAAAACATTGCCATGGTGCCACAAAAATTTTATTTCTTTACCTGTTACAGCCCAAGAAGAGAATAAATGGCTGAGTAACCTTTATTTCCTTTTTTTGCTGGAATCTATTATGCTCCAGGGTGCTGCCTGGGAGCTGATGAGATTTTATAGCAAAAAAAAAAAATTTCAACCTAAAAATAAAAAGCCAATTACGTGTAAAAAAAACCAACCTGGCAAGTTGACTGTGGCATCTGCCTTAGAAAAGAGTTTCTAGGAAAGAGGCCCCAATCCATAACAGGGACACTGGTTATTAACACATGTCAGATGTCTCATGTGCTGTCTGGTGACAAAAAATAAGTAGAAGCAGGTGAAGCTGGTTAACCACAAGGAATCTCTTTGTAGTCTAAGGAGCAGACAGCAGAAAAGCACTTTAACTCCCCAGCATTAAAAGATACCTTTCAATTTTGCAAGCCAAATATTTATTGCTCTCAGACAAGAGCTTCCCTGAGTGAAGAACTCATGGCTTTTAATTTTATTGTCAGGTTTTGCCTGTAAGGAAGCTAGAAAATAGTAACTAAATGAAATGGCACAGAGATGAGCAACACTCCAAACTGTGCCAGGGCAAAATTGGCATCAGCTGCCCCTTGGGGATGGTTTATCTACAATAAGGAGCTGCTACAGCAGGTGAAGTGAACACAGACCTTCAGCCTGATGGTTCCTGCAGGCCAGGAAGGGCTCTGAGCTGCAGCACTCCTGCCTTTGCTGTGCTCTGGAATTCCATGGATCAGAACACTCCACTGTCTGGGGCTGGCCTTTGATCTAACCAGGCTTTCCCTGGGTGTTTGTGAAGAAAATGGGACAGAAATTTAAAACCCACAGCAGAGTGTGCAGGGAGGGAGTTTCTCACCCAGTGGAGGGTGGGGGATGTTCACGGCTTTGCCACAAAGAAAATGATGTCCCATAAAGGGTTGATTTGTTTGTTTGAGCAGAACGACCTGGAGCTTTTAAGACACTTTACTTTGTGTAAACTGAACTTTGCACTTAAATCCCATGGCCATATTCCAGAGAATTACAGGGGCAATAAACTGGCAAGAGGCAGAGGGAGTGGGACACCAGAAGCAGGGTGAGTTTGGGCTGCAGGGGATGGATTCCAGCACGAAGCTGGAATTTGGGATTGAAGGAACTCGGGGAGTTTCATCTTTCCACTCACAGCCACAAAAGTGTTGCAAGGTAACACACTGGGAGCTTTTTTTCCCTCCTTTCAGCTGTGTGTTGGATTTGGGAGCGTTCTGGTGTGAGTCCAAAGTTACAGCTGTCACATTTTCAGTTGTCAAACATAAGCTTTCAACGGGAGCTGCAGATATCCAGGGATCTCTTCCCTGTTCCCGAAACACGGGCCGGGGAAAATACGGAAAACAATCGAAATGAAAGGAGAGTTGCCACCATTCTGTGGACATTGGGAATGAAGTCAGGGAGTTGAGGCTGGCTGAGGGCCAGCCCTGTGGTCCATGGATATTGTTGTTTGGAGGGAGGCAGCCCCTTGGAGCACAGGAAATCCATTGTCAGGGTTTGCTCCGCGCAAGACTTGACGCAAAAGCTGTGAGAGAAACGAGCACATGCCCCACGGTCACATCCAGCAGTCACACAGACCTCGGGAACACTGTGTTGAAACTCCCTTTCCCAGAGGAAAGCCAGCCCTCCCCTGAGCACAGGGGGAAGGGAGCACGCACATCTATTCATCCCTTCGTTCCTGAGGAGGGAATTAGGATTAATGCCCTTGGAAAACATCTCTCCGCAGCTTCTCAGTATCAAACACATCCACTGAAACGAGGAAAACAACTTGTCTTGGGCTCAGAGCACATTAAAAAGAGAGCAAAGCAGCCAGGAGATTGTTTCCCTCCAGAGTGAACAGGCAGGACTTTCATCTTGCAGGAAAGATGCAGAATGGGAACATCCCAGGGGACACTTCAGACAGCAGAGCTGGGCCAGTCAAGGCTGGGATTGTATGAGGATGATTCAGGCAGGATTTGCCTGGTTTTCATGTCTCCTGTTGTAGTTGATTGTGTGCCCCCTCAGGGTTCTTTGGCTTTAGCAGAGCTCCAATCTTTCCCTTTTCCCCAAGCAGTAAAGCCATAAATTGAAAATGAATATTTAGGGCAGCTCTAACACAAGAGGAAACTCGCCCATCCCAAGGCAGCTTAAGCTGAAGTTTAAAACTACAAATCACAGGAGAAAGCAGCATCATTAAAAGCTTGGTTGCTGCTTTTAGAGGCAAGTTGTTCTCCAAGCCAGGATTTGTTGGTTTGTGTCTTTCCTCAAGCTGCAAATAGGCCGGAAATCAAATTTCTGTCCCTCCTTCAGTGGGGAATCCACAGTTCCCTGGAGCCCCAGCCAAGAGGAGGTGGTTCCTGAAGGGAAGGACCACGAAACCATGGAGAGCAATAAAGGTTTTGGTGGTTTTATAACTTGGATAGTACCAATCTGAGGGTGTTGCTTTGGGATCAGCAGAAGTTGATTTGATTTTTCTGGAGCTGAGCAGCCTTTCAATTAGAGGCACTTGCTGTGGAGTCAGAGCACAGTCATGTGGAACACAATCTGTTTTCTTAAGTGGGTGGACCCACCTTAGGGGACTGATTAGTGCTGGTGATTGCTGTGCCTCTCCCCAAAACTGCTGGAGAAACGTGCCTGGTGTGGCAGTTCCCAGTGGGAAAACCATCCAGGAGGAAAAGGCAGAGACTTGTGTGATTCCTGGATGTGTTCAGTACCTGTGCAGACGAGGACAGGGACTTGCCTTTAAGCTATAAAATTGTTGAAAATGTGAGGAAATGGCAGGGAAAAGAAGCTGGGA
This sequence comes from Lepidothrix coronata, assembly GCF_001604755.1. Lineage (NCBI taxonomy): Eukaryota > Metazoa > Chordata > Aves > Passeriformes > Pipridae > Lepidothrix > Lepidothrix coronata. The sequence goes on along the minus strand of NW_016690356.1, from coordinate 587,766 downwards.
ATGAGTAGAAGCTCCAAAATTCCTGGCCTTGGAAGATTGCTGAGGATTACAGAGTTCCCCAGATGCACTTTTCTTCAATTCCTTATGGCAGTCAGCAAAGCTGGTAACAAAGCAGAAACCAAAGGGTTTTCCCTGGTTATCGGTGACTTTGGGAACTCATACAGTGCAGTGACAGAGAGGAAAGCAGGATCTTTGGGCTGGAACCAGACTGCTCCAACCTATGCCTAAAGGTTATGGAGCAACAGCAGGTACCAGCTGAGAAAAGACTCCCAAACCTGTGCAGAGACTCGGTGTGAGAGGAGGCTGGGATGGGAAAAACCTGCCTTGGATTGTCTGGGAGCTGATCTCTTAAGCCCCAGATTGGTGTGAGTGGTGCAGGAGCAGCAGATGGGAAAGCCTCTGGAAAAAGCTGGGCTTTGCTGCTCCCTGTTAACTCCTTGGCCAGATGGGAAGCTGCTCTGTGCTGCCTCTCAGCACCACTTGAATGGATGGGAATGAAGTGATAACTTGGGGGGAGGACTGGAGGGAATTCTTCTCTTGCACTGGATGTGGGGAATAGCACTTAGGAATTACCTTAGTCTGCTTTTCACTTCCCCTGCTCAGCAGTCTTGGCTCACAGCAGGACTGGGCACCTTCTAGAGCTGCTTTTCCAAGAAATTTGACTTGAGCCTTCCTCTGCTGGAATTTCCTCGGCTTCACTGGGAGCAGTTAAATCATTCCATGGCATTTGACTGTCCCACCTTGCTGGGGTGTGAAGTGTTGTCCTCCTGAAAATGCCTCACTCTGCTCATCAACTTGGGTCCCTTTGCTTTGGTCCAAGGGCTGAGTGAAACCAGAACCCCAATGAATGAGATGTGCCATCATCTTACTGGGGAATGGATTTGCTTTGGCTGCTTTGAGATCAAGAGCACTGAGATTTTTATTTTATAATTTAATTCTAATTTTCTATTTCATTTAATTCTCATTTTTAAGTCACTTTAATGCCAGTGTTACACACAATTTGGGGCATATTTCAGACAGCTCTACTGGTTTCATCAGTGCCAGAGTCAGTCAGAGGGAAAGCTGGGCTTGCTGGCTGTGCGTGCACAGATTTAGGGTTCGGAGACCTGTGCTGTTGAGAGCAGGTTTGTGCTCTGCTCTTTCCAAGTTTTTCTATTCCTTCTTTTTCTCTCCTTTTGGGCTGCCTAAAAGTGATCCCACATTCCCCTTTCCTAGTAAAGCTAAGTTTATTTTTTGAATTTTCCCCAGTCTGGAGGTGCTGCAGTGCCACCCCCCTTGCCAAGTGACCAACCCTTGGCTGTTTGTGATCCTTCCACGGGCCAAAAGCTCGAGGGGGGGGTGACGTCACCTTTTGGCTGCAGCCCATTAAAACCCATCAAGTAATTAAAGTTGGGTTAAAGTGAGCCTGAGGAACGAAGCAGGACAACATCTCCCCCAATCCCTGTTTTTCCATCCCCTCCTGAGGGCCTGGCAGTCACTTGGGTTTGTGTTTCCTGCAGACCTGCAGCCCGTCACCTACTGCGAGCCGGCCTTCTGGTGCTCCATCTCCTACTACGAGCTCAACCAGAGGGTGGGAGAGACTTTCCACGCCTCCCAGCCCTCCATGACCGTGGATGGATTCACTGACCCGTCGAATTCCGAGCGTTTCTGCCTGGGTTTGCTCTCCAACGTGAACAGGAACGCCGCCGTGGAGCTCACGAGGCGACACATCGGTAATTCCCGCCGCCTTCCCGAGGTGGAGGGGGGAGACCTGCACGTGGATCCCTTCGATTAGCTAATTGGCACGAAGCTGGGAAGATTTGGAACACTGGTGTTGGAAAATCCATGGAGCTTTAGGAGGCTGGTCTTCCATAAGGCAACACTAGTTGTGGTTTTTTCATCTAATAGTCATAAAAAACCACGCCCAAGGAACATTAAAATTGGTGCATGGAATAGAGACAGAATTCCTGGGTACTTAGGTGGATGTCAGGGATAGGGATAACTGTGTGTATTCCTTTTCCCTCCTGCACTATTTGATTTTCTGACTGACCTTTTATAAACAGAGACTTAGTTCCTCGGTTGTCATCTCAATTTCCACTTTTCCTGCTTATCCTGCAGGGTGACATTCAATTTGTTTTCAGTTAAACTTGGGCTAAATAGAATATCCCAAATTCGTGCAATTTTACTAAAAGGCCAAATTTCTTTTTCTTTGCTGTTTCCTCCTGACTTCTATCAAAACTGAACCTGATTTTTGTCCTAATTTTGCTCCCCTTTCCTGAGCAACAGGAGAATCCTCCCCCTTGTGCAGGAGGATCTTTCCACACTTGTTTCAAGTATGATTTCTAGCACTAAAAACAACCACCAAAAACCCACCAAGATTCTGAAATCAGGTTTTAAATCCAGATGTTAAATCAGGCTCCTTATGCTCTGTGGAAGGATGAAAGCAAGATATTGAACTAGGAGTGTAAGACCGCAGCAAATGTTTATTTGAGCAGCCAAAGTGGATTCCTGCCCTTTGTTTCTTTATTAACTGAGATTTTAATGATTTGTGAAAACACCTACAGGAGATGTGTGTTTGTCCTTGTAAAAAACATCATCTCAAACAACAGGCAGTGAGTTGAAAATGTTGTATAATTTATTACCAAATCACTAAATAAGCAACCAAGCTTATTTGTCCAGCTGGGATGACTTTGAGAAAGGGGCTGAAAACCACGTGTTGACTGATAGAACCTCAGCATGGAAAATATCAGGGTGTGTTTGGAGGGAGCTCTGGGCAGGTGGGGAATGTCTGGGACTGGCAGGGGGGGCTGGAGTTGAAATTCTGGCTTTATAAATTGGTTCCTGCCTCCCTCAGCTCTCCTCACTCACGGATCAATTCATTGGCGCGTCCACCGGGGTGGATTTTCCATCACCCATCGTGGGGGTGCTCCAGAGCTGCCTCATGCTGAGGGTTCCTAAGTCTCTGCCAGCTCTTGGAGCAGGTTTTGGAGGTGATTTCTGTCTCATCTGATGGTCCCCTGTGCCCTGTGTTTCCCAGGAAGAGGAGTCAGGCTCTACTACATCGGCGGGGAGGTGTTTGCCGAGTGCCTCAGTGACAGTGCCATCTTCGTGCAGTCCCCCAACTGCAACCAGCGCTACGGCTGGCACCCTGCCACTGTCTGCAAGATCCCCCCAGGTAAGGGATGGCCCCCACCTGCTGCAGGATCTCCCCAGGGAAGGGATGGCCCCCACCTTCTCCAAGATCCCCCTAGGGAAGGATTGTCCCCCACAGCTCCGCCTTCTATAGGATCCCCTCAGGTAAGGGGTGTCCCCCACAGCTTCACCTTCTGCAGGATCCCTCCAGGGAAGGGATGTCCCCAAAGCTCCACCTTCTGCAGGATATCCCCAGGTAAGGGATGGCCCCACAGCTCCACCTTCTGCAGGATATCTCCAGGGAAGGGGTGTCCCCACAGCTCCACCTTCCCCAAGATTCCCCCAGGGAAGGGATGGCCCCAAAGCTCCACCTTCTGCAGGATATCTGCAGGGAAGGGATGGCCAGGATATCTCCAGGGAAGGGGTGTCCCCACAGCTCCACCTTCCCCAAGATCCCCCCAGGGAAGGGATGGCCCCAAAGCTCCACCTTCTGCAGGATATCTGCAGTGAAGGGATGGCCAGGATATCCCCAGGGAAGGGGTGTCCCCACAGCTCCACCTTCTGCAGGTTTCCCCCGGGGAAGGGGTGTTCCCCACAGCTCCACCTCCTGTAGGATCCCTTCAGGGAAGGATTGTCCCCCACAGCTCCACCTTGCCCAAGATCCCCTCTGGGAAGGATTGTCCCCCACAGCTCCACTTTCTGCAGATTATTTAGCTGGGCTTACCAAAGCTGATTTTTTACAGTTAAAAGTGTATATATATTTAAAAAAAAAAAAAGGACTTCTTTGTTCAGAAATATTTGACTAAAGATTGCTGTTCTTTTGAGAGGAGACCCACACGCTGCAGGCTCTGGCCCCTCTGAATGGGTTTCCTTTCTCAGATGTTTGGGAAGCAGCTGCCAGTGTTGCAAACATGACTTAATTCTCCAGCCACATCACAAGAGTCCACCCTGGCTGGAGTCAACATCTGCAGGCCCAACCCGCCCCCATTTCCTCTCTCCATCCAGCTGAGGAGCATTTTTTGGCCACCAGCTCTCCCCACTTTCACCACAGTCCTTGGCTGCCTTCTCAGCTCATCCTCGAATCTCTGCTGAGTTCGAAGCGGTTTCTTCACTCCCTCGTTGCCAAGATCGAGTCATTCCCGATCCTCCTCGTGGAGAGACCCATTCCCAGCCTCTGCTGAGCTCTGGGCAGCCTGGCACTGGGATCCTCACCAAAACTGGTGCTCTTTCTCTGTGCCCTGGTGCTCTCACCCTTCCAACCTCTGCTTTGCTTCCCCTCAAACCCCTGCCAGGCTCCTGCCCCCTGGGCTGTGCTTTTGCAGGGCCCAGCAGTGGTTCCTGCAGCTGCCTGGGGTCACACTTTGCTCCACACAGCTCGACCCAAAGCTGATGGCAAGGTGAGAGCAGCCCCAGAGAGGAGGCTCACGAGGGATTTTTAGAAAAGTACAATTCATCCCAGTGCAAAAGGTTGTTTTTCAGCCTTGGCCCATGTGTAATCCCACATGAGCAGCAGCTGTGTGCCAAGTTTGGGAGTTTAACTTGTTTGTGGTTAGCTGGGAGAAAGGAAGAGCAGCAGCACTTTTTTTCAAGAGTGATGCATTTATTAATTTATTTAAACTACGAAGGATGTGATTTTTTATTTCACCTTTATCCCCTAAGGGCAGTCAAATAAGCTGTTTCCAGTCTTTTAGCTGGGACTAAACACTGGGGAGAAGAGCTCCAGTTTTAAAAGGAAAGTCTTTGGCACCTGCTGGTGAAATGGCAGAGAGGATTTGAGCAGGAGCAGCTCTGCCACCAGCCCCACCAGCCTTTTGAACCCTCAGAGCTGCTTCCTGCCTTGGCAGGATGGTTTCACTTCAGAACTTCTCCATCCTACTGACAGACCCCATGGAAATCCAGCCCCAGGGAGCTCCTGATTTTATCCTGTGCATTCCTCCCCCTCAGGCCCTGCAGTGATCACTGTGATCAAACCTTACAGTCACAGCTGGGCTTTCAACCACAACGTGAGGGAAAACTGTACAGGAGAGACAAGGAGGTTCCACAGGAGGACCCAGGTCTGGTCTCACCCATCACAACCTGCTGTGTGGGCACCAGCATCCAGCATTCCCTGTCCTTGTCCTGCTCCCTTTCCAGCAGATGAGCTGTGAAAGTGTGTCACCCTCCATCCCTTCCTCTGAAACGCTGTGTTTGAACAACCTGGGTGTGGCACCACGTGCTCTGAGGTGGTGGCAGAGCAGCTCTGAGGTAGTGGCAGAGCAGCCTGGAGCTCCTTGCCACCCTGGGGAGGGGATGGGTTCGGGAAGGGATGGGGGGAAGGGATGGGGTCAGGAAGGGATGGATTTCTCACTCTCATTACACTGATGCCTGGTCCTTGTCCTGTTCTCCTCTCACAGGGTGCAACTTGAAGATCTTCAACAACCAGGAATTTGCTGCTCTGCTGGCTCAGTCAGTGAACCAGGGCTTCGAGGCCGTGTACCAGCTGACCAGGATGTGCACCATCAGGATGAGCTTCGTCAAGGGCTGGGGAGCAGAGTACAGGTCAGGCTTTGGGAGGAAACTTGGCTCTGTGTGTGTCTGTGCTTGCCTTCCACTCCTGTAATTCCCAGCCTAGGAGGGTCCTGCAAAGCCCTTATTCCCATTTGAAGGGTGGGAATCAGCCCACTGTCCGGGTTGTAGCTGCTGGGAGTTGATCTCACCTCTTGTTTTTCCCATCCTATTTGTGCCAAACACACCTCGTGGGGTGCACCTGGAGCACCACAAGTGTCTGGTACAAACCAGGAGCTTTACCTGAAGCACAGCAGATAAATCCAAGTGGGCCAGGGAGGGGACTCCTACAGGTTTTTTTTCTTAAAATTTGATGTTTCTTTGATGGTTTGAGTGTGTTAGGATTAAGACAGGACCAGAGAATCATAGAATCATGGAATGGTTTGGGTGGGAAAGGACCTTAAAGCTCATCCAGTTCCACCCCCTGCCATGGGCAGGGACACCTTCCACCAGCCCAAGTTGCTCCAAGTTCTTCCAACCTGGCCTTGGACACTTCCAGGGATCCAGGGGCAGCCACAGCTTCTCTGGGCAACCCGTGCCAGGGCCTCCCCAGCCTCACAGGGAACAATTCCTTCTCAATATCCCATCTATCCCTGCCCTCTGGCCATGGGAAGCCATTCCCTGTGTCCTGTCCCTCCAGGCCCTTGTGGAAGTACATCCAATGTGGGTGTGGGTGCTTCCTACAGGTTGGGTTTAATGCTTCTTTTACCAGGGACTGATGGGATTAAACCAAAGCAGATGATTGGCTTGAAAATTTCTGTTTGAAAGAACTGTTTGAGCTGCTGCAAAATTACAGTTAAATCTCCTGCTCCTTTCCTTAGGGCTTGTCACAGGGCAAGGGCTTAAATGTGGGAGAAACAGGATCCCTGTTTTTCCCAGTGAAAACTGAAGATAAATAAGGAGGTGCATTGGGCCTGATGTTTGGGATGGGTGATGTGGTTACTCTGAGCACACAGGGCCAGAAGGGATGGTGTGGGCAACAGAGTATTCCATGGCTTGGGCTGCTGCCACCCCTCTGAGACAGGGAGCAAACACCCAAAGGAGTGAAGTCAGGGTTTGATGGGACAAGCAGGGGAGACGGAATTCCTTGGAAAATGAACGTTGTTTTATGAGAGAGAAAGCTGGTGAGGATTTAAGCCAAAAGTGATCTGGAAAGATTGCCTGTGTCTCCTTTGATTTGAAAGTCTGGGGGAGTCCCTGCCTTGCTGAGGCCGTGTCCTGCTGCTCCCCATGGCCCGTGGTGGGCAGGGAGATGCCCCGGGATCAGCCCCGGGATCAGCCTCAGGATCAGCCCCGGGATCAGCCCGGGATCAGCCGGAGCCTGAGCCCGGCACGTTCCGCTCCCACTTTCTCATTTCTCCAGATGTTTGGAGTCCATTTTGTTTTGAAATGGTCCTGCCTGGGGGTGAGGGCTGGCTCTGAGCCAGGGCAGGGAATGAGATCCAGCTGAGCTCCGTCACTTACGGAAAGTTGGGATCTCGCTGGGGACGGGAGGCCCCGAGCCCTGCGCTCCCCCCGGAGCTGCTCCCGCCTTTCCCTGCCTCCAGATCCTCCCTCTGGCTGCCTTTGCCAGAGCACGGGTGGGTGCTGAGCTGGCTCAGGCATGGAGGTGTTCCTGAGGGAGCAGCATCCAGGACTCTGTTCCCTGGTTCCTGGTTCAGCCTTCCCAGCAGTCTGGTGGGGGGTGTTCAGACTCGTGTGTGCCAGGGATTTGGGGGAGGGAAGAGGGGAGAAGCCAATTCCATGAGCAGCCTGGGATACAGAGGTTCAGTGGGAGCCCAGTGGAGGAAGCTGAAGGCACAGAGAGCTTTGAGGGTTTGCCTTTCCAAAAGGCTGGAGCCAATGTGGTGTTCCCTTGGTGGGAGGACAGGATGAAGTTTAGTGGGAGAGACTTGGAGAGGGCAGGAGTGTGAGGTTTTGTTGGGAGCTGTTGGGAACAGTTGTTGGACTGCTCGGTGCCAGGCTGGGATCAGGCAGCAAGGGGAGTGCTCAGGGTGAAGGGAGACGGTTTTCCTGGGATCTGAGAGCTTTGTGTGCTTCCCGGGAGTTGGCAGAGCCAGGGGTGCTCTGCTCCCCCTTCCTGCTGCCCAAACAGCCCACGAGACACCCCTGGACAAACCATTCCCCAGGGAATCACTGCAGGGCTCCAGCCAGGCCCAGACACCCACGATGGAGGGGGAGCAGAGAGGGCAGGGATGGAGGGGGAGCACAAGGGACAGGGATGGAGGGGGGGGAGCACAAGGGACAGGGATGGAGGGGGGGGAGCACAGGGACAGGGATGGAGGGGGAGCACAGGGATAGGGATGCAGGGGGAGCACAGAGAGCCGGATGGTGGTGGGAGCTCAGGGCAGCCCCCCGAGCTCAGGGTCCCCCTTTCACCAGCCATTTCTCCCTGGGCCCCACGGGCTCTGAGTTCTCCCTCCCACCACCAGATTCCAAGGACAGCTTCTGTGGGAAAGGAGGGTGTAAAACAAGGCTGTTTCTCTTGTTTCTCCCTCCTCCACAGCAGCTGTCCCTGCCTCTCTGCCTGCAACAAGACTTGGGCTGTGCCTGGGCAGAGGGGGGAGAGCCCCTTGCCCTGTGCCTTGGCCTTTCTTCCCTTCCTGTCCTCCCCATCTCTTCCTGCTTTACCATCTGGGGACACTCCATGGGGTCTGCCATGGGATAACAGAGAGGAGAGCAGGACAGGGCCATGCACAGGGAGTCTGGGCACACCCAGGGCTGTGGGGAGGAGTCTGAAGGGCTCAGGGTGATCTCCCTCCAGCACTTCCACACTCTGCTAAAACCCAAAGATCTGGTAAAAAGGGAATGTCCTTGTCTTGGACACAGGGAAACTGAACCTGTTTGGTGAACACTCCCCTCACTGTCCCGTTAAGAAGGGTCTGGAAAATCAAACTGAAGGATTTTGCTGAGATGAACACCTTCCTTTCCCTTCAGGGAACCACCTGCCTGCTCCCAGGAATCTGAGCAGTGGACAGGTTCCATAGAGAGTTGCTCCTGTGGGATCATAACAAACATAAAGGGACAAGGTGGGTTTCTAAAAGAAGTGAGAGCAGCACAGGCCAGGAGCTGTTCCAGAGCAGAGCCCTCCCCTGGGCCCCGTGCAGGACTAAGCGGGAAGGAACATTCAGGAGCTGTAAAACCTTCCCCATGTGTCAGGTTCTGTCAGTCATTTGTGTCCTTGTGTCCTGTGTCCCCTGGCAGGAGGCAGACAGTGACCAGCACTCCCTGCTGGATCGAGCTGCACCTCAACGGCCCCTTGCAGTGGCTGGACAAGGTCCTCACCCAGATGGGCTCCCCCAGCATCCGCTGCTCCAGTGTCTCCTAAGGAAACTCCTCCTGGGGGGAACAAAGACTCCGGAAAACCCGTAGCAAAAAACATAGTCAAACAAATTCCCAGTTATTCAAGTTGATAAAGAAAAAAACAATCTGCTCTTTAAAAAAAAAAAAAAAAGAGAAAAAAGGTGGGTTTTCTTCGTTTTGTTGTTTTTTTAAACACCCTGTTTAAGCCACTTCCACTGAAACCGTCGGCACTTTGGTTGGGATGCTCCCGTTGCGGTTGGAATTTGGAGCTGGAGTTTATCCTGATAAAGGACTGGATAGTGCTGTGCCTCCCCCTCTGTGTGAGCACACAGGAGCCACCACAGCTCCGAGGAAACTTTCCCTCTGCCTCACACAACTCCAGGCCGTGTCCCGCTGTGGGATGACTCCTGCTCTGGGATGACTCCTGCTCCTGCGTTCCCACGTCATCCACCTGATCCACACCTGGAATTGCAGCAGCAGGGAGGAGAGGAAGCATTTAAAGCACCCAAAGGAACACATTCCTCCAGTGATGTTCCTAAAAGGAAGGCATTTCCCACACTGCCCCCGAGGAGGCAGAGCCTTGGGATGCAGCCGAGGCCTCGGGGGTCAGACTGGATTGACAGGAAGCAAAAAGCCAAATTTAAGGCTCTTCCTGATGTTGCTGCAGCGACTTTTGACTGGAGCTGCTCCCAGATGGACAGTGGTCTGTGGGGAGCTCTGGAGTGGTTAAACCTTTGTCTGTTTGCATTAACTCCAGCAAGTTTGTGTTGTTCTCTCACTCTGTTGGATGGTGTTGCCTCTCCTGAAGCCGGAGGGGCTCCGTGGGATCAGTGTCCAGGTGGGACAGGGCTGGCAGTGCCCAGGCTCTCACTGCCATGAGCAGAACACACCCCAGGGTGGGGCATCCCCTGGGACAGCCTGGACAGCTCAGCCCAGCCCCTCTGCTGACAACTGATTCCAGCTGATGGAAATGCTCCGAGATGTGTTTTTGCCTGGAGAACTGGGGAGAGTGTGTATTTACTTGTATTATAAAATGTTCATTTTAAACATACATGCTCCAGACTGTTTAATATTTTTTTTTCCCTGCAGCAACTGTCATGGCAAACAACTTCCACAACTGGAAAAAAAAACCAAACCCTTAGCACTTGTTTTTATGGTTCACATTTGCCAAATAAGTCTCCTGACTTTGTCAGTGCTGTCCAGCTCTGTGTTTCTTTGTACCTGCAGTGAATATCTTACACATTTGTGCCAAAATGTTCGAGGGGGAGGGGAGAAAGTGAGAATCAGTTTCCTATGGAAATCTTTTTTTTCTTGTTTTTTTTTTTTTAATTATTATTTTCTATATGGAAGACAAACCCAGCAGCTGGATGTGGCTGTGGGAAGGACTGTCTAGGCTGGGCTTTGGGCTGGTTTGTGTCGAGGCTTTAATCCTGCAAACTGAGCTCCCAGGTGTGAACACGGGCAGGGCTGAAGTGCCCTGATCCCAGGGGGAGCTGCTTGGAATCACATCCCAGGAGTTTCCATGGACCTGCTTTCCCAGTGTCCTTGTTCCTGGGAGGCCTCTGTGTCAACCTCAGCTCCTGGTTTGTCAAACTCCACCACCTTTGGCCAGAGGGTCTGAGACCCTCAGAGGGCACCGGGACAGGCCGGGGGTCACTGCTGCTCCTGGAAATGGGACCTTTTAGAGAGTTTTCTTCCAGAAACAAGGAATTCCCTTTTTTAAATATCTGAAATTGAAGTTCTGAGGAAGATTCTGGGTGGTGGATGTGCTCCTGATGATGCAGCACCTGGGAATATCCTCTTGCAGAGTTCTGACCGGAGCTTTCCCTGTGCAGCACAACCTGGACCAGCACTGGAGGCTTTCTGAGGTGTTTAACTGGTTTAGTCTTTGCAATGTGTCTGATGTGACTGGGGCAGGAAAAGCAGCTGCATAAAACAGGATTTTCTAGCCACTTACACAGTAGGTTTGTGTCTCACTGTGGTTTGATTCAGCCTTTATGTTCACATACAGGTTTCTAACCTGGTTGCAAACAAAAATTTGTCCTGCATTTTGTGGAAATGTTTGACTTTTGGCTGTTTAGGGAGAGAGGGGAAATGTCTGCTCTGTAAAATGGCCCCCGCTCTCTGAGTGTCTTATTTGCTTATTTTAGTGACAAATTGTTGTTGTCCTCAGAATCCTGGAGGAGGTTGGACTCTGGTGCCTTGTGCTTTAACAACAAAAATGGCACCTGAAATTCCAGAGTCAGGGATTACAGGTGACAGCGTGTGCAGCAGCCCAGCCTGACCCAGAGGCCACGAGTGGGAATAAATCCCAGTTTTAATATGAATTTTGCACAGAGAGTCACCTCCTCAGCCAGCCTGCACTGCCAGCAGGGACCAGATCTGTATCTCCTTGCTAAGGGATAATTAATTGCTGGCTGTTATTAATTGAGGCCTTTTGAAAACCAGGGTGATGCATAAAAACTTTGGTTAATCTCCCCTCATCATCCCTTAAGTAAAATGACTTCCAGTGGAAAATGTGAGCTGGGCCAGCAGTGCAGTGAGATAAACCAGAGATTATCTCCACTAAAGTATTAATTTCCTGCCCTTTGTTTGCTTCTCACTAATTCATAAAAGCTTTGTGGGTGCCAGAGTTACCTTGGGAAGTGCAGTGGAGGGTCCTGAGCTGTGGGCAAACGCAGGGATAGGGCTGGATGTGATCCCAGGGATGTTGTGGCTGCTCTGCCTTTGCTGTCGTGGTTCAGTGGTTGTATGGATAAAAACTGAGTTCCCATTCCTGCAGACACCAAGGACAGGGAGCAGGAACTGGGCTGGGATTGCTGGAGGCAGTGGGGCCCTGGGGGCACAGGTGGCTTTGCTGGGGGTTGATTTTTCCTGGAACTTCACTGGTGTGTAGCACACAGGGATGTGCCCAGCCCTGCCCTGGCTCAGATTCCAGCTCCAGCCTGGAATACCCTCTCCTTTCCTGGCAGTCTTGGCTATTCCACCAGGATTTCACACATTTTTGTTACTGGCAGAGTCAGTGGCAGGAACTTTGACCCTTTCCTGGGTGTGGCTGCAAAGGGCCTGGTGCTGGAAGGTGCCACTGATGGCCTTCTGCCATTCCAGGACTGGGCTGGTTTATTTTTCCTGTCAATGTATGGAATTGCAGTTTGCATTTTGTGTTAAGCTTGTCTTAGAAGTAATCCAGGGCTGTCCATTTGATTTAATCTCCGGGAATCAGTGTGCACATGTACAAAGATGGAGAAATCCAATCCAACTCATTTCCCCGGGGCTCTGCCTCCGCGTGCCAGGAAAAGGCTGAGTTACTTTGAGTTCCTCCCAGTTTCCTCTCCCCTCATGGATCAGTGGAGTTGAACCTGCCCAGGACTCCTTTGCAGGGTGAAGGATATTCAGGACTCATCTCAAGCAGTGAGTGTTGGTGTCTGTGCCTTGTGCTGCTTCCTAACTGGAAAAGCACAGGGGGGAAGGACACGGTTCAGTGAAGGACTTCAGCCGTGTCACAGAACATCCAGGTTTTTCCTGGTTCTCTGAGGTACTGGATAGGTGGGAGGATGGAATTCCCCAGATATGCTAAGCTAGGATGAGGAACAGTCCCTCTGGAGTCCTGGAGGAGCGGTGTGGTCGAGCTCACTCTTGTTTGTACCACGTACGTGCTTTTGTATTTATGTTTTCTTTCTTGAGTATTCAGATGAATCAAATATTTAATTTTTAACAGCAAGGGCAGTTAAGGACTCGGAGTATTAACTATTCCATCTGTTCCTTCCTGATGATTGCTGGGAATGAGGAGTGTGTGGTGTGAGGTCAGAGCTGGGCACAACCCCTGTGAGTGAAGCCCCGGGCCCGCTGTGCTCCAGCCCCACACGGGGCTCCCTCAGGGGCCTTTTCCCAAAGCTCTCCAGGCTTTAAAAGGACAAAACCTGTCACTCCAGAACTGGTCGGTTCATCTTCTGCTCCCTCCAGCACTGGGGAGCCCACCCAGTGTCCCTGGGGGGTCACATCCAGCTCATTCCCGCCGGAGCTGCGCCCTGGGATGGATCCCTCCGAGCATGTTTGTGTTAGTGTTAGAATTCCTGATGTACCTCCCTGCCTCCTCCCGCTTTGCCCTGGCATTACTCACTGTTTGTTACTCCAGGCCTGTCCCATGTACTCCCTCCCCTTCCCATGTTGCAACTGTAAGGTCTGTTTTTGACATTTTAATAAACTTTGATTTGAAAACTGAGGCTCGTGAGCGAATGGGGGTGTGGTAAGAATGTATCCGAGGGCACAGGCTGAGTTTGGAGTTTGGAAACCTCAGGGAATTCGGAGACAGCAGCACCTCTAGGTTTGTGTAATGGAGGTTGTAAGGCACAGGAGACCTCAGTGACAGGTAAGACCCCCATTCTTGTCATGGTTTTGTTCTTCAAGAATTTAAAGCCAGATATAAAAAATTAATTAAAACCCTGCAACTAGTTCTTGTAACTAACAGGATCCAAAGGGGAGCAGCACCAGAGCTCTGTGCTCCAAGGATTTATGGTCCAAGTGCTGGAAAGGTCAGAGGTAGCTGAACATTCCCTCCCTGCCCTGTGTTCAAACTGCTGCTGGACTTCCACCTTCGGGCTGGGAATTGGGGATTCCCATTCTCAGCTCAGGGAATTGGGGATCCTCGTTCTCAGCTCAGGGAATTGGGGATTCCCATTCTCAGCTCAGGGAATTGGGGATCCTCGTTCTCAGCTCAGGGAATTGGGGATCCTCGTTCTCAGCTCAGGGAATTATGGATCTCTATTCTCAGCTGAGGGAATTGGGGAGCTCTGTTCTCAGCTCAGGAGCTGCAGGGCAGCATTCCCTTGTCATTCCCTGCTCAGTCCCATGTCCTGTCAGGAGCAGATCCTAAATTCTGGTGCCTCCCTGCCTCAGGACTGCAGTGCTGTGCTGCACACACGTGCTCAGCCAGGAAATCCTGAAGAAAAGCCTCGAGGAGCAGAGATTCCACCCCCTCCTCCCTGAGCAGCCGCTCCATGGCCGTGCTCTGTTCCTGGTGGAAAAGTGTCCCTGCCTGGAGCTCCCGGGCTGTATTTTTGGCTGTTATTCTCTGCTAAACAGGTTCCTGCAGCCTGTGGTCTCTGCAGGGATGATCCTGCCCCTCCATCCCCTCCTGGAGGCAGGATTCCAAGAGCCTGTGGATGGAGGGGGGGCAGGTCAGGTGCCATCCCGGGGGACGGTGACACATCCCTGGCATCCTGCTGGGCATTGTGCAGAGCCCGGGAAGGAGCCAAGGCACACGGTGATCCGTGAACTCCTCGTGGCTCTCCGAGGGTTTCACTGGAATTCACTTTTTTCTGGGCTGTTTTTCCTGACAGGATTTACGAGAACACTTTTTCCACTCGCTTTTCCAAGGATGTGGTAAGAAAGGGTCTCGGCCAGGCCTTGTGCTGGGGCTGCCAAAACTCCACGAGAGAGGCAGCAAATCCGTGCTCAGCTGGGGCTTCTGCTGCTGCTCACCTGCAGGGACCCTGCATTCCAGCATCCCAGGCTTCCCAGCTGCTCTGGAAATGGGCAGAACAGGTTTAAATGAGCAAAGGACGGGTTTAATAAAGAATTAAAAGTCTCAAAACCTCACCAAAAAAAAAAAAAA
>NW_016690356.1:541710-572854 GCF_001604755.1 Lepidothrix coronata | reverse complement strand
ATAACTTTATCAGATTTAAATAGTCAGGTGTCTATCACATGCCTGAAGGGTTGGTTTTATGAAGTATCCAAGTCCATGTTTTCCTCAATTCATTCCCTCTACACTTTTGCCATTTATCATTATTGCACAATAAACGTTTGGAAAGGGAAAAAAAGTCTTCAAGTACCAAGAAGCCAAGATGGAAAACCATTCCCTGCTGGGAATGAACCACCTTCAGGTCCTTCCTGCAGCTCCCTGTGCTGGGAAAAGGCTGGAGAGAATGAGAGAAGGCAAGGCCTGGCAGCTGGTGGGCAGAGGTGGCTCTGGCAGGTGTTTCCTTGGATGTCTGTACGTGTATCCCTGCGAAAGGAACGTCTCTCCTTAAAAACACTGCTCAGGTTTGGATGGGAATGATTTACAAACTGCCAGGGAGGCTTCAGGTCTTGTTCCCAAACGCTGCAGTTTCGACTCAGGAAATGATTTCCAGGATTCCAAGGAGCTCATTTTCCCTTGATTTATCTCAGAAGGGACAAGGAATGTCAGGAGTGGCTCTGGAAGTGCCTTCAGGATGCAAAGCCATCAGGTAACAGATGGCAAACCGATGGCTCAGCACTCGGGAAATTTACTGACAGGAAACCCAGACTTTGGAAAAGTTAATTCCAAACTTTCTGACTAAGGTTGTTTAACAGGGTGGATTTTCAGATTGAAAAGGGAAAGACAAGCACTGGAGAGGGTTGGACTCTTGCACAAGGGAATCTGTTGGATGCCTCTTCCCACTGATCCGCTGAGTGTAGCAGAGAAGGAGCCAGGATGGATTTACCCTTTCTCCTCTCATTCCCTCACCAGGCTCCACCTTCCTTCCTGTTTTCCTTCCTCCCAGCAGGTCTGTGCTGGGAGGATACACTCCATCAGGATGGGGAATTCCACCTGACCCCTGATCCCACACAGCAGCCAAGTGCCACTGGCACTCTGGTGCCTCCCAGGGAACCCCCAGGATTGGGAGCAATAAACACATCCAGAGGCACTTTGGAATCCCAGTGCTTTCCACAGGTATTCAGGAATTCAGGACAGACTCCCCAGCTGCAGGGCTGTGTGTGCTGCCAGGCCTTGCAGGAGGTTTGGGCAGGGAATTCAACCCTGGAACAGCTGCAAAAATCTGTCTGGCATTTCATCCCAAATTTAGTTTCTAGTGGAAAGCCAGGGAGCGTGGACAACACCTGACATTCCAGGGAAGGCCCACTTAGTTACACAGACAAAATTCCAACAGAATCAGAGCCCAGGGGCCATTTTTCATGGCTTTGGCACTGGCAGGATGAACCAGCAGCCTTGGCACAGCATCCCCAGCAGGGCACAGTTCAGCAGCTTCCTCTTCATGGCTCATAGAAACCTGCTCAGTTTGAACTGGGAAAAAGCTCCATAAACCCATCAAACACGTGGAGCTGGGAATTAAGGAGTCGCTTCCCAACCCCCAGCCACGTGTGCAGAGATAACTGGGAGCACATTTGTTTATTTAAACTCCGAGGAGGAAACAATAAAAATGTTCATTTGAGAAATGTAAACTCATTCCTGTTTCCTTGAACCGCACGTGGCACCTTCCAAAGTCCTCTGGGAGAGGACAAAGGCCAGTCAGACAAACCCACTGGAGCCAGGAATTGGTCTGGAATGTTCAACTCACTACAGTGACACGGGGAATCCTTTCCCCAGTGAGAGGGGCTAAAGCTAAATGGGGTTTTTGGCAATAAACACTTAATTACAGGGAAAGATCATTCCTGCAGGATTGCTCTGCAATTCCAGCTACAGAAGAACTCAGTTTTCTTCATCTGAGGAGAGACCTTCAATCTCATCTCTGTCTCCTCCAATTGCCATCCAGAAGGCTTTGGCCACCTACGATGGCAAAAGAGATGGGAAAGGAGAAAAATTCCCATGAAATGACTGAAGAATTTGAATTCACCACCCCAAAAAGAAGAGACTGAGCAGCAGGTACATGTGGCAGCCAGGTTATCTGGATACAAACCAGGTTGGGAAGTGTGACCTCACCCCTCTGAGGTTAAGGAATTCCAGGCAATTATTTAGGATTCATGGGAGGCACCTCTGATACCAAACCTGTGCTAATTAAGGCCTGATTAAATTTTCCAGGAGATCAAGGCTTTTTCATGGACTTGTGGAAGCTGGACAACAACCCCTGTGATTGCAGGGCCTTCAGCTGGGAAAAGGAAGGGAAAAGGGAAGGGGAAGGGGAAGGGAAATGGAAAGGGGAAGGGAAAGGAAAGGAGAACTTAATGGCAAGGGGGTGGAACGAGATGATCTTTGAAGTCCCTTCCAACCCAAAACATTCTGGAATTTTCCAGTGTTTCAAAATTCCAGGTTTGTTACTCAGTTCTTGAGAGATACCTGACAGGTCCCTAGGACTATGTGGTTTGTTTCTATTCCTCTCACTCCAGGAACCCTCCAGGAGCAGGAACTATGGCTTAGGAAGGGAAAACCCCATTGTTGGTCATTCCAGCAGCGATTCCCAAACTCACCTTTTCTGCGTGGAGCTTCCTTTGCTCATGAGGCAACGTGGCAGCTTTATCTGTGGAAAAGAGGAATGACTTGGGTTGTGAGCCTCAGCAGTGAGCAGGGACAGGAACACCTCCCTCAGCTGGATTTAGGGAACTAGTTCAAGATCATAAAAAAGTGATCTCATTTAGTAACAGCAATTGCTTTTACTAAATAGGAATAGGAATTCGTACAGAATTCCCAACTCACTCTCTGGCTGTCACGGCTGAGCCCCTGGAATAGGTGCCAGAGCTCAGGTACCTCCCTCCTGCTGTTACCTTTCATTTCTTTCAGCTTTGAGAGCAGCCTTTCGAAGTTCTCCAGGTCCCCATCTCTCGTGGTCAGATTGGCCAACTCCTGGATGTCCATGTCCAACATGGGATCTGAAACAGAAAGTGATTGAAGAGAAATTATTCTGGTTTATCAGCATAAATCCAGCATTTTAACATCTGCAAATCCCATTTGCAAATTCCAGCCCCAGAGGAGAGAAACAAACAATTTACTGATTGTTCACATGGAAAATCAGGCATTTTATGGAAGGAATTGTTCCCTGGGAGGGTGGGGAGGCCCTGGCACAGGTTGTCCAGAGAAGCTGTGCCTGCCCCTGGATCCCTGGAAGTGTCCAAGGCCAGGCTGGATGAACTTGGAGCAACCTGGGATAGTGGGAGGTGTCTCTGCCATGGGTGGGAATAAGATGAGTTTAAGGTCCTTCCCACCCAAACCATTCCAGGATTCCAGGATTTTATGATGTATTACATTGCAAGAGTGTGTTTGAGTTCATCCAGTAAAAGTTCCCTGCTGATTCTGGAATGATCTCTCTAGGAACAACCACAGAGTGAATTAAAACCTGATGAGACAGTGCTGAGACCACAAGTGATAACACCCTGTGTTTAGATCTCCACATACAAGTTGTGAGAAAGTCCCATCTCCTGGAATGCTGCACTTATTTAAGGACTGGCTCTGGCAAGTACATTTATCCTCACTTTTCCCAGTGGCTTTGTGGGACCATCCCAGCCAGGTGTGTCTGCTCCAAGCAGAGCAAGATCTCACCTGCAGCGTTGTCCAGCTGCAGGTTGTTTGTTCCAGCTCCATCTTCCCTGCTGTCAGCCTGGGAATCTTCTCTGTCTGCTGGGGAAGGGTTGGACTGTCAACAAACAAACAGGTGTTTGAGTGTGAAAAACCAAAAAACCCCATCAGCAAATCGGGTGCTTCCTGTTTTCACTTCAAAACCTGACACTTCATCTTAAGCTGTCACTGCAAAAGCTGTGCCACGAAAAACCCCTTCTGCAAGGCTGCCAACAGGTACAATGGGGAGGTTTCTTAGGAAAGAATATGGTTTTAAACAACACTATGAAATGGTAGTTTTTGGTTTGCCCAAAATGCCGCTCTTGGATTAACAGATTAATGAGAAACATCTTGGATGGAGCTTTTAGTGATCTCTCCTTGGCTCTGGGGTTTTTTTACACATTGGCACAGTGGGGAGGTGACAACCACCACCCTGAGGGTGGCACAGGAAAGGGCAGCACAAGGGACAGGCTGAGCAAAGGACAGGAACAAGGAATTACTGTTTACTTCTGTCTCTTGGGTCTCTTCAGGGCCAACACTTCGATTTGCACCCGCCAACGTGCTGAGGAGCCCAAAGCCCTGGGTCCTGTCTGGAGACAAAGCAGAAGCTGCAATTACCACAGACACTTGGAACTGGCCAGGTGGGACAGAGAGGATTTCAGGGAAAAGGTGTCAGTGCCTTAAAAATATATTTTAAGCAGAAATTTTAGATGTTTTCTAAGGGTTTTTTAAACTCTGTTAGCAAGATCTACTGCTGAGTGTTTCTCACAGGGAGCCACAAATGTGGGATCTTTTTAATTCTCATTTGAAGTCTCTGCTCCTTTAGGATTTGAGCTGGCAAATGGCTCCTGATTCCAAACAAGGCAGCTGGTGAAATCCAGGAGCAGCATTTGGTGTTCCTGACACTTCCATGGGAAGCAGCACTGAGTTTGGGGCTGGATACAGGAGATGCAACAAGTGCCTTTGCTCACACACAAATTGTTTAAACAGTAATGGCAAAGGCAACTTATAAAATACCTAATTCAGAATTCCTGGAAGGAGCCAGCCATCAAATCCAATTTGTGGAGGTGCTTTGGGCCTTCCACAGCTGCTGCCCTGCTGTGTATTTCAATGGGATTTTAAAATCTAACCTAAAAAGTGACTTCAGACCTAAACCTAAACAGTCAGCTAAGATAACAGATGTGCTACAGTATTTTTAAATTAAACTAGCTGCTTTTTAAAAATGTTTTTATATAAAAATATATGTATAATAGGTGATATTATGAGGTGTTTTTTATAACAAGTCATGCTTTTCTAAGTCACAGTTTACTCCTCCATACAAGCTGGCCTTGCACTGAGTAGTAAATGTTTGCAGTTACACAAGGGACTCAGGAGATTTTTCTGCAAATCTTTGTATTTTAGTCCACTAAAACTGAAATGTGAAGTTATTGTACTAGAAATAGCCAGGAAACAATGAATGGTGCCAAAAGAAAGATTTAATATTACTTTTGAAAATAAATGTGTTCTAAATGATTACACTCATGACTAAGCTCTAGACTCAACTGCTGAGCTGATGTCATTTTGATGCACTGTCCAAATTTCCCTGCCATTTCTCCAAACTCTCCTTTTGAGGGCTTGGATGTGTGACTGAACCCATCAGCCATCCAGCAAACACGTAAACACGTCTCCATAAGAGCATTCCCGGGACCTCCTTTCCTGCTGGATGCTCCTGCAGCTCACGTGTGTCCTGCCCCAGCCTCTCCTCCCCTCCTGCTCCCCCCAGCAGGTATTTGGGGCCACTGGCTCTGCTTTATCCACTTTTACTGCTGGAACAGGTCACCTTCCAAAGGGTTGGGAAGAAGTGAATCAGTGGAGCCAAATGAATTCCCTTAAAAATGTCCAGCTGCCATGGGAGAGCCTGTGAAGTCCACCAGCAAATTAACAGGAATTGAGGGATAAAACACCTGGACTTGTATCCCAAAGCAAAGCAGCTTCCCCAGGTTTCATTGGGCTGTCTTTTGGGAAGCTGTAAAGATGGACACACAGCCAATTTCTGAGTCATCTCAAGTGAGGTTGGACACTGCAGGCCAGAGTGTACTGGAGAGAGAACATTCCCACATTGGCAGTGATCTAATCATGGACCTCGTTCCTATCTGGGATTAGTTTGTCCTGTCCAGAAAAATGACAGGGGCTCCCTGCTCCATATTCCCTCCTCCAACACTACAGAGCCTCAGCCAGAACAATTAGAGATGTCATCCCTTTCAGAAAAACCTGGAATCTCCAGCAGGGCTCTCTGGACAGCAGCTATTTGTCTCTGGCTGCCTGGTTAGGGAGGTGGCAGACATAACACTCGGTTGCAGGCACACCCTCGAAAAAAGCCTTCCATAAACCCTTTTTATTGGATCTAAAAGTTATTCCAACTTCTGGGTGCAATTAAGGAAGTGGGTGATGCCTTACACAGTGTTCTTAGGGCAGCCAAGCCAAAAATTAGCTCATCCAACTTATTGTAATAATCAGTGGTTATGGTGGACCTGGGTTGTCCAGAGAAGCTGTGACTGCCCCTGGATCCCTGGAAGTGTCCAAGGCCAGGTTGGAGCAACCTGGGATAATGGGAGGTGTCCCTGCCCATGGCAGGGGGTGGGACTGGATGAGTTTTAAGGTCCCTTCCAACCTAAGTTTAAATAACCAAGTTTAAAAGTTCTTCCTAGAGCAGGTTAATTGTATGTCAATAGAGCCTGGCCACACCTGAGGGAACCACCTTCACCTGGGCTCAGGAGGGAGGGATTTAAGCAGGGAACAAGCCAAGCTCCTCTTCCAAAGGGCAGGAAACGGTTTCTTTTCCTACCACACGAGCTCTTGGAGGGACAGATAAAGGCAGCAGCAGTTGTGGGGAGGGAAATATGTTACCTGGAGAATCACTCGTGTCCTTCTGCACAAGGGGGAGAAAAACTCCTCCTCCTCAGAGTGAGAGAGCTCTGAGGGCTGGAGAACCAACAGCTCCAAAAAGGAATTGCCCTCTGGAGACCCCCAGGTAAGGCTGTTTGTTTGTCTCAATAATTTATTTACTCACAAAGCATGTGGTGGGATTGTTTGATGTGAAATTGTTTATAATTCAACTGTGTTACACTGGATAACTACTTTTATGAATCTGTGTGAGAATGGATGTATTTAATGTTAAGAGAAAAAAGTCAAAATTTTAATAGGTGTGTGGCAAAACTACAGCTTGAGAAGAACTGTGTTTGGGCTTAAGATAAAATGCAGTAAAATAATATGGGTTTAATGCTCGTGCTTGAAAAAAGTCATTCCTGCTCTGCTTGTAAACTTAAATTGTCACAGGAACAGGTTGTTGAAGGAAGGCAATGCTGTAACACTGGTTTTTTGGATGGCTACACTTAACAGTGCTACAACCACGTGCTACTACATATTTACTACTAGAACTACCTTATGCTCTCTGAAAAAATCTCCCCATGGAACACGAGAGCATGGTTTCCAAGCAGGCAGCACTTGTAGGTAATTCAGTGGAAAAGCTAAAGTTTGATGCACATGGCAGCCAGTTTGCAGGAGCTGGAGGAAGCTGAAAACAAAAGATGTGTTACAGGTTGTAAAAAGTTTTATTTTAAGTAAAATGAGCTTCCCTTTGAAGGCACAGTCAGGCTGCAGCACCTTCCAAATATAGCTCACTTCCTGAGGGGTTTGTGGTGATGTGTGGGCTTTGTGGAGATAGAAAATCTGGATTTTCAAGGAGTCTGACCTTTCCAGAACACAGCAGTGATGTGTAGGAATTTCCCCCCCATGAAAAACTGAACATGTGACTGAACTGTGCTGTTCTGTAAGGTGGCATCTGCCAAATGCAGGAAATATGCTGCTAAGAAACCACTTTTGGCACAAGTGAGATAACTTTGCACCATCTGCTGTGGTCACCTGGTTCTCTGCAATGGTAACACTAAGTCAGACCCCACCTTAACCTCATTTCTGATGCAGGATGAGAAACACTCAGGAAGCTACATTAAAAAAATAAAACATAGGATCAGTTTGGGAGTCCTCATCCTGGTTTTACTGAGTCCCAGCAACTATTTTGCAGCTACAGGGAGGAGCAGAAGCCTCTCAGCACTTTAAATCAGTTCACAGTTAAAAGTCACAACAGGAGAAAATGGGACATGAGGGAGCAGACAGACATTGGAAGGTTTCTGGTGGGGTAAGGGTTTGTGAAACAGGAGGCCAAGCCCTCCCCAAGAGTTTAGTCCTCCTACATTTCCTGCAGCACCTCGTGTTATTAGAAAGGTAATTAAAGGTTTTCAAGTAAATGGAAGTGTCTGCACTTGCAGCCACAGTATTTCCTTTTCTAATGAGTCTAAACCTAAAGTGATTTTTTTTTTTTCCAAAATTCTAGCTACCAGATAATCACTTGTCTGCAGGAAATTATCTGAGGTTGCCTGTTTCAAAGAAATTCTGTGGTTTCCACATACTCAAGTGGGGTTTTCTGTAGGGAAAACCATCCTTCTTGCAATGCACTTGGTACATCCTTTAACATTTGACATCACCTCTCTGCCAAATCTCATCTCTGCACTTGCTATTCTCCCTGTTTCAAAAATTAAAATAAGTCCCAAATTTGGACTTTAACCTTTTACTTCTTCTACAGCAAACCCTGTATCAGTTTTTAGACCTGATAACGACAAACTATTTCCTGCTAGAATTTGGGGGGACAACCTTTCATTTTTCATTGCAACTTGCAGAATCCATGGAACATTTCACTCAGTTATTGACAGGGTGCAAGGTAAAGCACAGAGGGAGCAGGAGCAGATGCTGAAACAGGAGTAAATCTTGACACAGAAATTCTTTCCAGTGAGGGTGGTGAGGTGCTGGAATGGATTTCCCAGAGAAGCTGTGGCTGCCCCAGCCCTGGAAGTGTCCAAGGCTAAGTTGGATGAACTTGGAGCAACCTGATCTAGTGGAAGGTGTCCCTGCCCATGGCAGGGGGTGGGATGAGATGAATTTTAAGGTCCCTTCCAACCCAAACCATTTCATGATTGTGTGATAAATCTCCCCTGTTGCCTGTGAGTTTATTGGGACATCAAGGACAAGGAAAGCAACCCCTGAACCCTCTTATTCCCTGGGAAAGGTTGGGGGGTGCTCAGATCTCTCTCTGCTGATGCAGTAGCTCAATTTAAACTTTTGGTAGGAACCCCAAGCCCTGTGGGCTTCCCAGACTGCAGGCAGGAGGGAGCTGTCACGTACCGCTCTTCATGACCACGTTGGACCACACGTTGGCATTCAGGGCTTGCACGATCCGCTTCACCCCGGTGGACTCGGGGAAATCATCTAAACCAGAACAGAGACATTGCCCTCCTAAAAATCACACCCAAAACCACGAGGGGCCCCAAAGCCAGCAGGGGTGTGGCTGCAGGCCTGTCCCATCTTCTCCCAATCCACAGAAATTGCCGCTTCTGGGAGGAAACACAGATTTCTCACCTTTGTTTCCTGAGAGGCCAAAGAAATCTAAATTAACACCTCACTTCTTGGTCTGAGCTTCCAGGTATAATGAACTGTGAGCTCTCAGCCTTTGGGAGAGATCTACATTGTTAAGTACCATCTGAGTAAATTTAATAGTGACAGACAATTTTTAAGTTGCTGTTAAAAGCAACTGAAAACCTTTTACCCCGGGATCTTTTAGAGTGCTGTGTGGCATAAAAATAGATATTAGAATTAATGCTGTGGGGCATAAAAATAGGTATTAGCATTACTCTTCCTTCCTTTAGAAAGTAAAGAAGTTGAGACAACCATTTAAAAAAGGTGTGATGCTTGTTAGAAATGAGATAGATGTTGTTGAGACAACTTTACAATAATCAATCTTGGAATGTTCCAGTAATCCTGGGAATTACAGGAACCTGAAAGACGAGGGAAAGCATTATTCAGATTTGAACTTATTTACTGAATAGATCTGACACCACTTGGGACAAAGTCAGTTTTCCCACTTCCTCAGTTTAGTCAGCTTCCCATGTTTGTGCAGGTTCACAAAGGGAAAAAAAAAACCCACCCAAACAATTCTTTGGTTACAAAAATGTGATTGTTTAGAAATCAAACCCCAGTGACTCAGGGACAGGTGCAGTAATTGAAACTGCCTTTAAAAAGGAATTTAAAGCTCTCTCTCTGACCCCTTAGATCAAATGTTTTGCCCTCTGTGATGCTGCTGTTTGGTTTTATATCAGAGTCATTATCAAAGTCTCAGTTTGGAGCTCTTGTCCTGGCTGAGTGTCAGTGAGTCACAGCAAAAGCTCTTTTGTGATGAGCTGCCAGAAATGTCAGAATTTTGAGCAGATACTGGCCCAGAGTGTTTACTGCATCTGTTGTGCCTTTTGTAATTCACACAGCATGTTTATGGGGTAAATAAGTTACTCACTGGAACACAGTTCCTCCCCTGCATGAGTCACAGTGAATCAACTACCATTTAAAAATCTAGGGAAGAACATGGATCTTAATATTCCCAAAATTAACATCCTGAGTCATTGTTACTCCTATTGTTTATATTATGTAAATGGTAAACAGCCTGTTCTTTAAAAGAGTTATTCAACAGAAAAATAACTCAATGTAATGTTACTAATATTTCCTTTCCAAGCATTCAAGGGTCTTCACTTGTGATTTTTCTGGTTTCTGGGAATCAGAAACATGTGCATCCCTCCCTCTTTGACCAAACAAAAAGACAGCACTTTAAAGGCACGGTGAGGGGAGAAGGAGAGTTCTCAGCTACTCAAGATACAATTTACTGAGCCTTTAAAGGGGGAAAGGGGTGGGACTTGTGCTCTAGCTGAGGATTTTACACTGAATTCTTCTTGATGAACCCGAAATGTTAGTGACTGCCTGCACTCCAGCCTGGCAGTGCAGCCACTTCTCTCGTTTTGGCTCTGTAGGGGTAAGATGGAAACACTTTTTTGCATCACTGAAGTGAGCAGATAAGGCTGATGCTGATAAGGCTGTCAGGAAGTGCACAGTCACTCTTCAGGAGTGGAACATCACACTTCTGACTTTTTTTTTTGCCTTTTTTTTTTGTTTTTTCTTCTTTGAGTTACAAACGTATGGGCAGCCAGTGATTCTGAAACTGGTTTATTTCCTGTGTAACACTGCACGTTGTTCTAAAATGTTTTTAATAACCTCCCCTCTTCTGCCCATGGTGTCACTGTTTGAAAAATGTCTATCTTCTCTTGGTAGTTACAGTAGTTTAAGTTTTTTTTTAAAACAATGAAGAGTTTTCCTGCCCTCCTGCATCTCTTGTTTTAGATTTATTTTCCAAGTGGAATTTATTTTCCAAGTGGAATATAAACACTCCTAATGTATCA
The DNA here is from genome assembly GCF_001604755.1 of Lepidothrix coronata. Classification (NCBI taxonomy): domain Eukaryota; kingdom Metazoa; phylum Chordata; class Aves; order Passeriformes; family Pipridae; genus Lepidothrix; species Lepidothrix coronata. The sequence goes on along the minus strand of NW_016690356.1, from coordinate 561,962 downwards.
ATACAGCCCTAGGGTTCAGTGCCAGAGAAAGGAGCAGATATTATTATTTTTATGGAGGTGCTACATAAACAGCAGCTGTATTTGGGAGGAGACAAATGGAATTTCTCAGAGGAAATAACCTCCTCCTCCTGACCTTTTATAGCTGAGACTAAGCCCCACCAACTGGGAGCATTCCATGCTGTAATCATGTGGCACATCAACAATTGCAAGGGGCATAACTTTATTTAGAAGTTATTTTGGGGTGTTTTTTCATTCTCAAAATGACAAGAGAAGTGGCAGTCTTACCATCTTCGTCAGGCAGCTCCTCAGGGTTAAGTTCTACCAGCTCAAAGCCATGTTTGATGCACCATTCTTGAGCTTTCTGTCTGTTTACACCTAAATTGGGAAGCAAAAATGTGTATTAAACATACAGATTTGAGAGCAGTATCAGCAGTTGAATATTTACCTGTGTTTTATTCACTCAAGGTTGTTTGCTTATTTTGGATTGTATGGGGGGAAAGTGTTGTTATAGCTGCTGTGGTCCTTCATTCACTTGGGATTCCAAAAGCTGCAGAGTTAAACTCCTCCTTGGAATTGTTTTGGGGGTTTTTTGAAATGTCATGAAGTTAAATGGCTTTGGAAGGTACTCAAAGGAAAATGTAAGTGAGGTGCTACAGTGAAAGAAGACTTCCATTAACTCTGGGGTTGATAGTCAATTAAGCTGCAGGGACACATCTGCGCCTCTAAGCTCACCGTTGTGTTTAATGGCCAAATGGTCAAAAAAAAGTCCTTTCCACTGGAATTAAGCAACCAACAGCCTCCCCCAGGATCATGCAGATCCAGCAGTGTGAAGGCCTTTTCTCCTGGCAGTGGCAGGGCACCCAGAGCTCACTGAGCAGGCTGGCACAGTTCTGATTCAGCTTTAACCACAACTCGCTGACGGTTTCTGCCCCTGCTCCCGAGTCTCTTGGCTGTTCAGCACATCTCAGGGCCACTTGCACCCAGATATTCTGAGCCATAACTGACTGAATTAGACAGTGAATTATCCTGCAGGGTTAATAACTCTGTCAGTGGGGGAGTTCTGGGGGGTTCATACCATTCTCAGACACTCTGTCGCACACCAGGATCAGCACCTCTGGCAGCCACTCTTCTGTCAGGGGCAGCCACTCAGAGACACCTTCCAGCCCAGTTTTCTAAAAGAGGGGGGGGAAAAAAAGGAATTCTTTGGAATACATCCTCAAATACTTGAGTTTTTAATAGTATTAGAACAAAATGAAGTAAGGAAATGTGCTTTTTCTGTCTCAGTCTTTCTGGCTCCTGCTAAAGCACTGTTTCCACTGCTGCCTTACAGCTTAGCAGCAACAATTTTGGATAAAATGCACTGAATCTTACATTTAGCTCCCTCATTTTTGGCTCTCCTAAAGGAGCCTTTCCAAAGCAGCATCAGGTAGGAATAACACTGGAAGAGGATTTGCCTAACTTAGTGGCATATTTGTATCTTAAAAACCTCTCTTCCAGTTGGAGTACAGTAGTAAAAGGGGAGGGAACTGCTGCTATTGTTAGCAGGCATAATTTAACATGGATCTCCTGACAATTAATAGCACAGCCTGGAGGGGAGGGATGGCACAAGAGGGAGAATCTCATTTATGGTTATCACTGTGCTAAGGCAGCTACATCACACAGATAAAGCAAGGAAATGAAGCAGCAGAGTCTCACTGTTGTGCTGTCAAAGTACACCACGAACGCCTGCACGGACTCGGCGATTTCTCCAGTGACGTGGAACGTGTTTGGGACCACACAGAGATGAATATCTGCAGAATAATACTTGTTATCGATTGTCCAGGGGTAAAAATTCACTCTTCCACTTGTAATTGCACCCACAGTCAGGTCATCTTTCCCTGTGATACCTGTGTAAGAGAAAAGGGAAGAGAAGGGTGATGAAGGCAGCATGAAGAAAATAATTTGTCTAGAACAGTACAGTGCCAACTTTACTTGCTATAATAAACCAGTCTGTATTCAAGATCTCTACAAATTCAACTCAATTTGTTACTCTGTCCTAGATTTTAATACTTAGCTTTCAAAAGAATTTGCTTTCTAGTTTTCAAAGTAAGACATGGTACAGCAGCTCTCCAGAAAGCCTTTTTTTTTTTTCCCCTGGAAATGCCTTTTTTAAAGTGTTAAACTCACTGCCTGTAGACAGGGTGTATGGAGAGAACACCTAGACTCTGTTACAGCAGAAACCTTCACACAGTCATTCAGATGTAAAGAACTGTTTGACTGTGACCACAACCTGAAGGTAACTAATGAGAAAATGAACCCAGTTACTACAATTTGGTTGTAATTCCCATTAAATTCCACGTAGGAGTTCAACAATTAAAATCCCAGGCAGTGTTTGATAAGATAATGTTAAACACTGCCCTTCCCAGTGCACGCTCCTGGCACCTCATGGAATGGAGTTAGAGTTTGCAGCAGAGCATCCCTCCATACCTCGAGGGAAAGGGCAGAATACCTTGTTCCAGCTGGATGAACTCGAGGTCACTTGAAAACACAGGTCAGTTATTTATAAAATGGCCTGAGCCATTCAGAATTGCCTGGGGTATCAGAGGAGTTAAAGAAATAAAGTACACAGCTTTTCAAGGATCTTAAAGGTTGTATTTTAAGGTACTGAGAGGCAGTTCCTGGAGCTGTAAGAACAGGCTGTTCCCTAAATAGTTGGGACATGAATTTGAATTTATCTGTATCTTACTAATAAAAAGGCAGGAAAAGCCTGTTGCCAAGGTTGCCATAGAAAGGTTCAATGATTTTTGCAACTAACTGCAAAGTCTGGTGTGCTGAATGAACACAGTGTACAGGGCAGGGAGAGGGGAGCTCTGAACCAGGATTATTTGCAGCAGTGAGGAGGAGATGGAACCTGAGGGAGAAATTTGACCTCAGAAACAGAACCCTGGAGCCATTTCCTACTGAGGAGGATGAAACAGGAATCTCCTCTCTGGGTTTGCTAAGAAAAAAGTGCTTTTTCCAGGTTAAAGTTTGATTTTATTATTTTATTTTTTTTTTTACTTGGGATGCCAAGAGTTTTCAGAGCAATTGGTCTTTGTGCAGCAGCTCTTCTGGGATCAGATGATCCACCTCACCTTGGAGCTGGGGATGGTGCTGCTGAGGCACCCCAAAACCAACCCTCATTCTGAGCTTTGTGTTCTCACAGCTGTTCATAGAAATAGGGAAGGGACCAGCAATCCAGGCAACCAAATCCAGGAATCTTGAAAGGCTTCCTTCTTCCACAGCTTTTTTTAACCACTCTTAAGCAGTAATTCCAATTCCAGTGGCCCAGAGAAGCTGTTTTCCCATGTTTACATGGATATTAGGACTAATGGAAGTAGTTGGATATAGAGATATCTGGAGTGCAGATATTTTGTTTGGAGGTTTTGACTATGATATAAATTTCCCTTTATTTGTGCTTTGACAGTTAAAAATAAGTAACTAAATACAAATCAGTGTGAGCTAACAGAATTGCAAATCAATGCCACAAGAAGCTTAGAATAAAGGAGACTGCAGAAATTATTGAAACCCAGAAAATCAGCAATAAGACTTAAAAAACCAAAGGGAGGAAAACAGGGTGAGGAAAGGAAATCAGTTCAAAAATCACCTGGGTGAGTTATTCCCCCTAGAAAGGGCATAAAATGCAAGAACTTCTTATAAAGGATTTTTCAAAAGCTGGTATGAATTTCACATTTGCTTTGTAAGTGATTTTTTTTTAACTTGCAGAAGAGTTCATGGACAAATTTAGGCCTCAAAGTACTGCCAGCATGAGGACATGGCCCATTTCCTACTACCTGCTCCTTGTTCCTGTACTTTAAGCAGTTTTCTTTCATCCCATTGTGCTGCTGATGACCCATCCTGCAGCCAAAGATTTTGCCAATTCCCTGTGAAATTTCTCTCCCAGTAAAAATGGATGTTGCACACTGAACTCAAAAGGGGCTTCAGGAACTTGCTGAAAGGATTCAGATTTGCTGTGGCCCCAGCCTGCACTCAGAGCTGTAACAAATTACTGCAGAACAGCCTGATCACCCCTGGCAGGAAACTCAACATCTTGGGAGGGGTTTTCTCCCACAAAAGTTGCTTAAAACAATTAGGTTTTGGCCTTTAGAGTAAACAAGCAGAGACTATAAGAGAAATATATACAGCAACTTAAACTGAGTTCTCATTCTATGCAGAAACTAGTTTTAGGTGTTATATTTACCACCTCTGCATTCCAGAAATTTCTTTCCGGAACAAAATGTATTTTAGTGAAAAAAGGAAATTCAGCCACGATAGTCTGGTATCCAGTCTAAGGAATAACCCCATGAAGTTCTATTTGGATACAGAATAAACTCCTAGAAAATGAATATGGCAAAAGGAGGTGGCTTGTCCAACTTATCTCTCGTGAGTGGCTTAGGAGGGAGTTACTCCTTTTGAATATTAAACTCCTCAGCCACCGAAAGTGTCAGTGGTTTGCCATCCAAAGAGCCTGGAAAACCAAGTGAGTCACTCTGGGACCACAAGAGGAGCAGGGCCTGCTGGGCTGGGCTCTCCAGCTCCCCTTTTGGGAGAGGGAAGAGGCTGCTCTGGGTGACAGGAATGCAAGCACACTGCAGAGGCATCGCCGTTCAGGAGCGCTAAAAACACTCGTGGAAAACTTCGGGGCACTCAAGAAAGTTGCTTGGTGTCACTCAAAAACATGATTTAGAGCTCAGAGTCTTCTAAGAAATACTGGGAGTTGTTTTATTTTTAGGCAGTCAATCACCAGCTTAGATTTTCAGTAAGTGCATTACTTGTGTCCTCCTTCACTCACAGGTGAGTGGATTTACCTAGAATTTTTAATAAAGTGGACACTAATCCTGATTGATGCCTTTGGAAATTAATTTCAGCTATTTACATAAATCTTTGCTCATTTTACTGACTTAAACTTGTTAACTTTTAATTTCATATTCTTGCCTACAGACAAGATAAATTAACCAATGACTTGGAGGACAAAGCAGACATGGCAAAGCTCTATAACCTCACATCCATTCCCTTCTTTAATACTGAGGCTTAGTGCAAATACTTTTTCAAAAGGTGAACTGGAGACCAGAAAAAACTTTTCAGAAAAGCTGAATAATCAATATTATCAATAATAATCAGACACCCCTATGTAGCTCTCTTGCAGCAATTTCCCTGTTCTCTGACACCCAACTGATATTTTTAAGCATTTTGACCACATGGTGTTTAATAGTAATATTTTTTGGAATAATTATAACTACTTTTTGCAGGGTGTTTTCCTTTCCAAAGGCGTTAAGGTATTGATCACTCTTCCTGGTGTTTTTCAGACTGAATCCATGCTGTAAGAACACAAATCAGCCTCCTACAATGCCCTAAATGATCCCAAATCCTCAAGAGTTGTCAGGTATTCCAAGTAGTTCCCACATTCTGGGCCTTGAGAGCCACCTGGTGGAATAAACCATAAAAAATACTCCTAAAAATTACACCAAGGAGGAAAGAGACCCCAAATGTGCTGTAGGGGAAGAGGGGAGTGGTAAACAGTCAAAAAGGGGAAGGGAAAGAAGGGAAAACAATCACATCAGACAGGATTTATCTGTTGGTCAGCATTTTTAAAACTGAAACAATCTTATTTGCTGTTTTAATTTGTGATAAACATATCACAGTAAGACACAGATCTATGTTCATTTTAAATAGTTTTGTTTTGCCACAACACCCAATGAATTAAAGCATTCAGAGCATCCTACAGAAACTCGAACAAATAAAAATATATCCAGCAAATACACCGTAACACCTTCTTCATCCTCAAGGCATTTCCCACTGGGAAAAGACTTGGAATTAGCCTGGAAGGTTCTGACAGGCTGTTTGACCCCACCAAAACCCTTCAGCCCAGCCCTGTCCCCACCAGTATGTCCTTGGATGTTTTACAACGTTCTGCTGGATGGATCTGATTTAAATTCACTTGTTAAACAAAACAGACACTTAAAATTCAAATGGTATTTTAGTAAATCATCTTGTTTCTTTCAGGAAGATTTTAATGTCTTTGTGAAGAAACCCAACCAAGGACACCCAGAAAAAGCAGTAAGACTCCAGTTTGGTGGAAGCTGAGACATTTCAAAGTGAGTACTATTTAAAAAAATCTGAAGTTTAAATTTAAGACTTTCTCAGATTAAGTAACATTTCTATGAAGCTTTTTACTCATCTTTTTTTTTAACTTTTTTAATTTCCCTACGAAAAACAATCAAAGGAAACCTACAGGGACCTTGAACCTTCCCATTTGCTTATTTTCCTCAAAAATAAGCAAAACCCAATAATTATATTCTTTGCTGTGGAATCCTTAAATAATTCAGTATCAACTCAGTTGACAGAGAAGCTTTTGACTGCAGACTTTGTACTGTTGTTTTTGTCTCAAAATGTGGTTTAATGAGATGGAGGGAGCCAGTTCCTGGGGGCAGCCCTGTGCTTTGTGAGGTCCTAAGTAAGATCCTGCTCAGGAAAAGATGAAAATAAATCCAGAAAAGGGGATGAGGGTGTTAAGTTCTACATTTCAAGTGTGCATAGCAAACTGTTCATGAGTTCCCTAAAAAGCAAGGCTGTCCTAAGATGTTGTAATGGGAAAGCCACGAAAATGTAAACAGCTTCTTTTTGGAATCCCTCTGAATTTAGAATTACCAAAAATCCCACCAGGGTTTACTCTGTTATCAGGTCTCCCTATGTTCCCTTTTAAAGCCATGAAAAGGAATACTGGGTTTCCAGGAAAACCACTTCCTACAGACTAAATTCCACGTATTTGACATGAATTGTAATCTGCAATTCTAACAACTGCAGAGCAGATGAGTTTTTTTAGTTTTCCCTTTTAGTGCTTCTGCACTGGGACAACAAATGGTCTAATGCAAGAGCCCAGGCCCAGCAGGAATTTTAGAAATTCCACCGTCCTGAAGGTCCAAGACAGTCTGTTCACTTCATAAATGGGCAGGTGAAAGCAAAGGGACAGTATTTAGTTTGCTCCTGGTTTTCCCTTGCCCATAATCCTGAGCCACTGGGGTTGCTCTGGAGTCCCCCTCTTGCTCCAGGGAGCACTGATGTGTCCCAGAGAAACAAGAATTGGTTAAGGTAATTCTCGAATTGTCCAGGTATAACTCACAATAGCTTATTCCCACAGAAAGGGGTAAAAGAGTATTTTGGGACATGGGGCTTCCTTTACTCCTGTGGGTTCTGGCTGTGAAGCTGCTCCTGGGTGTCAGAGTGGACAAACCACAACCCACGGCTCCAGACCACCCCTGTTTAATGAATTATTTCCTCGAAGCACTAAGGAGGTCCCTGACACGCTCTGCAAGGGCTTGGGGGCTGCAGGGGACTGGGTGGCAGCCCTGGGGCTGGGGGGAGGATCGAGACCCTGAGGGGAGGATGGAACCCCCGAGAGGCGGATTGAGACCCTGAGGGGTGGATTTTAAACCCTGAGGAGTGGATTTGAGACCCTGAGGGTAGAACTGTGACTGTGAGGGGGGGCTCAGCCGCCGCGACGGGAGGACTGGGACCATGAGGGGATGGCAGAGATCCTGGGGGAAGGATTGATCTCCTAAGGTGCCGATTGAAACCTGAAGGGAGAACTGGGACCCTGCTGGCGAGGGACAGCGATTCTGACGGAAGGACTGAGCCCCTGAGGGAGGAATAAGGATACTGAGCGAAGGACTGGGACCCTGGCGGGAGCACAACCACCCTGAGGGCCCGGGCTGGGGGGAGGAGCCGCTGCCAGGCCGCTTCCAGCGGGCGCGGGCAGGCCGAGTCCCTTCTTTCCGCCCTCGCGGGCGCCGCGGCGGCACCGACTCACGTTTGACGAGCTCCTCGGGCGCGAAGCCCGCGGCACAGCTGGTCACCAGCGCCAGCGGCCCCGCCGCCGCCTCCGCCGCCATGGCGCCCGCGCCGCGCCCGCCCCTGCCGCCGCTACCACCCGCGCGCGGGGGGGGCGGCACGGGGAGGAGCCGGGCCGAGCGCGGGTTCGGCCCCTGCTCGGTGCGCTCTCCCCCCCTCCGCGGCGGGGCGGATGGTGCGGCCCGGGCAGCGCGTCCCGTTGCCGGGTGAGGCGGTGCCGCCATGGCCGCGCCGGGAGCGGGGCTGGGAGCGGGGAAGGTGCGTTCGGGAGCGCCGGGAACGGCCGCTCCTGTCCCCGGACCGGCCCCTCCGGCCACGGCAGAGCAGCTGCGGGGCTCCCCGTCACTCCTCGAGCCCCCGGGTCACCCCTCGGCTGAGGCGCGGCGCGCCCTGATGTTGCTGAGGGGATGGGGGGGGTACGGGGCGTCCGGTGCTCCCTGAGGGGGAGGCGGCCGGTGGGTGTCGGGTCGGGGCTTGGGCTGTGGAAATGCTGCGTAAATGCTGTGGGTTTTAGCCTAGCGAGACCTCGAAATTGTTTAGTTAAGGTAAATACGCGTTTTTGACGTGGTTTCCTCACAGGCTGCCCCGAGTTTTAAGTCTTTCATTAAGGGTTTTGAGGTCCCTGCCCAGTGAAGCCACTTGTGCTGTGAGACGTGTGTGAAATGTGTAAGGAAACAGAGAACCTCAGTCCTGAACTTTATTCTCGTTGCTTTGTGAGGTTCGTTTTCAAATTGATTTTTTCCCCAGCTTTTCTAGAGTCAATGACTAAGTAATTGGCTTGGTATTCTCTTATAATAGTACAAAAGTATGGGAGAGCACATGTATTTTTTTTTCCTGTTTTTAAGAAGCATTTAATTTGGATTAAATCCTTCTCTCTAATCCCATGAGGCTTGGTTACAGGTATAATTTTTGTTCTGACTTGCTTTTTAGGTATAAGAAGACCTTCACAAACTTAAAATGGAAAATATCAACCTGAAAGGAACAACAGAAGCTGTGGATATCAGTGACCTCAGAACAGCACCTGAAAGAACTGAACTTGGGCTGAGAGTAAGTAAAACAGAGCAGACCCAGAAGATTATTCAGTTGTTGAGGTCTCTGTCAGTAACTCACTTGGAGCCACTTATTTGTCATCCTGCAGGATCCCTTTCCAATCAGCAAATGATGGGATTCCTCAGACATTACAGTTCAGAACGTTGGCTTCAATTTTTTGGGTCATCAGAATGAATTGATCTTGTGCCCATCAGCCAAAATCAGATTTTTAGTCCAACAGAGACACAAACTCCTTATCAACTTTTCAGTCAAGGGGAGATCTGGTTTGCTGAATTAACCGAGTTAAATTTAATATCCCTCGTACCTTTGTAGTAGTCTAAACGTTATTTTTCCCCCTCTTAACAGAAATGTGCTGAAAATTATTTAAATGCTGTAAGTGGACAAGTGTTACCTGTTTGTTCTGCTGGTAATAAAGAAGTAAATTCAAAAGAGCCCCCTAAATGGTAAGTGAAGCAGCTGTTTTATTGCAGCAAGACACAAAAAATGTAACAGAATTTTGTAAAGCAAGTGGGAGCATTGGCCTGGATGAAGTTAGTTTGGTCACGTGCTATTTTGGTTTCATTTTAAGGTAAAAAAACAATGCAAAAGTAAATGTAGTTCTGAGAAGCTACAGCAGCATTCTGCTAATTGCTGTGGCTTTATTTTTGCTAAATGCAGATGCAAATAAAATAGAGTCTTTTGGATCCAATCAGATGAAAGCAGTATGGGTTTAATAGGTGAAATCAATGTAATTTAAAAAAAACTCACTGTTTTTCTTTCTAAACCAGGGCTCTTCCTTCTGGGGCTTCTCAGAAGCAGCTGGTTTTGCCTCGAGTCCCTGTTGAGCCTGTGACTGTCCAGACATGCAGCAAAGCAGCACCACGTGTGTCTCAAGGTTGCCAGGTCTGAGATAACACCCTAATTATTCTGCCAGAGACCCCATTAAATGAGTAATGTGAGGCATAAGTGACGTTTGCAGGAGTTGGGGTAAAACCAAGTTGCAGCCAAAAAAGCACAGGTGCTGTTTTCACATCCAGACTTGTCATATGGGCAGTAACTTGTCCACAGGTGTCACAATAGGCTTAGAATTACTGTTTAATATTGTTATTTCTGAGTCCTAGCAGCAGCAGGATGAGTCTGCAAACCCAGCTCAGGGGGATTTGGGAAGCACTGTCCCTCTTACCTTTTTTTTTTTCCCTGGCTATGTGGTGGAATTGGTTTTTTTTTCTCCTATTAAAGCCTGGGAACCACAAAGAGGTGTCTTCCACTCCTGCCCTGATCATCTCCCTGTCAGAGAGGGCACTTTGCATTGTGAATCATCTCCTGTTTTAATTGAGAAGGTGCTCAGTTCCCCCCAGTCCTTTTTTAATGGCACCAGCAGTTTCCTCTCTGCAGAACGGTGTGTTACAGTAATAAAATAAATACCACAAAAGCACTGATGAGGTGAAAATTGAACTTTCTGTCTCTGTGCAGCCATGTGGGTAAGAGAGTAATTGGCTTGGATAATAACTTTTGTTCTTACAACCCCAAATCTAAATGAGCATCTCATTGATACATCTGCTTGTAATTACTATCAAAAGAAGATATTGTGCAGATAAATAAATTAAACCATTTAAAGTGCTTTCACAAAGCAATACAATTGTTTAATCGTTCAAATGCACATCTAATGATTCTTGAACTTTTTGTGGCATGTTTTGTTTGTAAAAAGTGGAATTTTCATAGATTTGTTTTTATGTTTATGCAGTAGAATACGAACCAAAACGCTTTCAACTTAAGAAACTTCTGCTGCCATAAAAACATTGGGCATGGCTTTTGGCTTTAATAAATTTCCACAAGTGTGGAAATTTCAGAGCTTGGACTGGAATTAATTGGACAAAGTCTGGCAAAAGTATATCTGTGGGTAGTAGCTGTAATCCTTGTAAAGTTTTCCATTGAGCACTTTTGTTTGCCCAGTGCTGTGTGGAGTCAAATAACATGAATTTTTATCATTATTTTGCAAATTTATTAGACATATTAGACAACTCCTGCTTACAAGCACTGCTGTCCTGGTGCAGTTATTTTAAGATTATGCCTATTCTATATTTCAGCAGCAGGTGGAAATGGATATTAAAATCATGCTTGACCCAGAGAACATGGAAAATAAAGCTGGTTTAAAACATCAGAATGATGAGACCAGGCTGCCACTTATAACTAAGAAAAAATCTGCTCCTGTAAGTAACTTTTATCAATTTATGGGCTTGTTATATGCCTTGCTTTGCACTGTTATAATTAATGTGTATTAAACCTAAAGAAAAGAAATATTTTAAGTGAAAATACCACATAAAGTCCTAATTTTTGGCGTTGATATATAAGGATCAAAACATTTTGAGTGATAATACTGGGAAAAAACAAACCTGCAGTGTAACAGGTTTAGGGCCCAAGATCCCAATCCAGCAAAAGTATAAGTTATACCTGGGAATGTGCCTGGTCAGTAATCTCAGGAAAACCAGGGGGAGGAGATGAGCAAACTGGAGCTTGTGGAGCTTTGGGTATGACCCAAAGATGAGAGCAGAAGTAAAAGGAATTTTATTGCTAAAAATGGCCTTTCGGTTGTTCATTCTCTTGCCATTTCTTAAAATTTTGTAAAGCTGCAAGAACACATTTTGTTTTCCAATAATAACAGGATTGTTGGGAATAAGTGACAAACGCTTTCACTTTGTTTTGATGCTCCTTTTTAGCTGATTTTTGGGTTTTTTTGCAAAAGCAATCCTACCACGAGTGCTGGCCCTGAGCAGAAATCAGTGTCAGAATTTAAAAAATAGGGCTTCTACTGAAGGAGAATCAGAATCCTGCACAAACTTAGGTGTGACATCTTATTTTTCTGATGTGGTTTGGGAGGGAATGTTGAGTTGCACTTCCTGCTGGGAGCACTTTGGAATGTGGGGGACAAATTCAAATCCTTCCTTTCCATGTGGAGATATTTCCATGTCTTGTAGATCTCAAATGTCAACTACAAGTTCTTCTGGAGCACAGCCTTTCTTTTCTATCTGGTCAAGCTGTTTCCCTGGGGGGAACAAGGGATATCAAGCATTTCCACAACCCTCTCCTAGGAGTATCCCAAGTCCTGTCCATCAAATCAACCCTTCTCTCCTCTTCTCTCTGCCCTGGGAACGTTCAAGCTGTGCAAGGTTAAGTTTTGGTTCTTCCAAATTTCTGTTCTGTAACTGCTGCTCCACTTAAATAAACAGTTGAACGTGCAGAGGACATTTTTAGTAAAGTATGCTTTTAGAAAACTAAGTTAATAGGCACAGGCATCCCTCCAAAAATCAATTATGTTCCCAAATTTAGCACAGCACTGTGGTCCACATGCCCAATGGTCTCACATGGGGATGCTCTTCTATGATTTAATTTATGGAATAGAATATCATGCAGCAAGCCCAGTGCTCTCAGAGATATTCTGGGGTGTTTGCTTTTAAACAACATCAAGAGGATCTGTGAATGGCACAGTTGTGAGCTGCCACTTGTAAAAAATGATTTTTTGAAAGCTGTTGCCCAGACTAAGAGGTGATTTGTCTACCCCTGTGATACAGAGTTAATTAGAAAAAAGCATCATGGCTAATAGCTTTTTAGAACCACTCTAAAACACTCACAGAGAGGAATATTATCCTACTGCAGAGAGCCATGTGTTTTACCACTCTCCCTCAAACACTGAGCACAGAAAACTTCTTATTGGTGACTTAAATTACAAGCATTTAGTGGAAATGAGTCAGGCTCCTGGATACATATTTACAGTTGGGCTAAAAATCAAGTAGGTATTTCATCCCCAATTTATTCCATTTAAAATTATTAGATTAATATTGTGATATTATTTATCCTGTTTCCATCCTATGACACGGTGTGGTGTTTTGGAATGTCCTGGGGGTAAAACGTTGCAATTAGGATTTGCAAAATCCTCTGCTGAGATGTGAATTTTTTGTTGAGCACGATCCCCACCAGCACTTTGCAGCAGTGACTGCATATGATATATATGATCATACGTGATATATGTGATGACAAACAGCAACCAACGTGAATCCGCGCGTATCTGCGGGTCTGGCTTTGTTAATTTGTGATGAAATGCAGATTAAAGTCGCTGCAATAATTAAGGCAGGTGGTCCCTGCGCGCTGTTTGCCGTCAGAGGGCGCTGCTCGTACACGCACGTGCCCAGGTGTGTCCCTGAGGTCAAGGAGCAGCTTCCCCAAAAAAAACCAAAAATCACCGGCAAAACGACTCTCGTGGAAGGAAATTAAAAAATCTAATTGCTTGCTTAGCTGCATTCAGGTGTGTTCCGAGAGCTTTGAAGGACACCCCAGCAGTTAAAAACACGGTGAGATTAAAACCACGGCTCTGAGGGGATGAGGGAGGTCGAGCACAAACCTACCTGGACTTTTTATTATCCTGCCCTTGGAGCAGTTTGATAAATTATTAGTAACGAGCTCATTGTTTCACAAGAAATGTCTTCTTTTCTTGCTCTTTTGGTATTATAAAGTTGCTGATGCTGAGTTTTATCATAGAAACTAAGAACAATTAACTGTTGCCCTTTTGTGCCTTTTTGGGTCTGATTATAAAGCCTCATTCTCTGTAAAGTTCTGGAGTTATTTTAAAAGGAGGGCTGTAATTCTGTCTGCCCACAGACTGGGCATCACTTTATTTTGCAGCCTATGTGTGGGTAACAAAAGAAAAATGATGAGTGGGTAATTATTAAATATGTATACTTCCTATGGAGCACCCAGCAAAAGGAGCAGTAATCTGAATTGCAGCAAAAATAATTCTGACATCCTGCTGCAGTGTGGGGAAGATTCACAGCTCCACCTTTCATTTTCAGAGGACTGCTGTTCTCTTATAGAATTATGCTGGCACATTTTGGTCCTTGTTTTCTTATAAATGTATATTATACTGTAAACTGAGGAATATTTTCATTTATTCATGAGGTGGAATTTAATATGGTGATGATTTCTAGCCTTTATGAGTTGCATCTTACCTAGTGTGACTGTAATGGTGATGGCAGTGATTCTGGGGGGGGGATTTTAAGCTGACTTGTTTGAGCCCAACCATACTAATCATATCCTCAATTATTCATTCTTTATTCACTGTTTGCATCCTTGCTTCTCCCTGGAAGTGTATTTATTTCCAAGATCATAAAGCAAGGGCAATTCCTTTCGTTTCAAAAGAAGCTGTAGAAGAAAATGAGGTCTTTTGGTGCTCCAAACCTGGTTGTGTTTTAAACCTCTACATATGGCCATAATTACAGCCAAGGCAGAGTTTGGCAGGGGGAGCAGAATGAGACTTAAACAAATGGATGTTCCACTGCAGTAAATCAAAATAAGCTGGTTGGGTTTGTATTACGGTGTGTAATCATAATAAGCAGCCCAGTGATTTAATAAAAATCCCCTTGTCACTAAAAATAAAAAGGGAATAATTGGAGAGAGGGAGTTAACAGATGACTCCAGTCAGCATCCTCTCAGCCTGCAAACGGGGACGTGAAGGTCACCCCCATCTCGGCTGACAAACGGAGAGAACGTTTTGTTGGTAAACAAATTAATCTTTGCAAAGGTCACCATTTGTTTGAAGTTTTTCTCCAGTTCTTGTCAGCTGGAATTGGAGATTGACTGTCACTTTGCAAGGCAGGGGTGCAGCCAGAGCTGCTGAAGCTGGTGCTGTTCGGGATCAGCATTCCCTGACAAACCCAGAGCCTGATTGGGATGCCATGGGCTGCTGCTTTCCAGCTGTCTCTGGACAGGGATGGACCCATCCCTGAATCCCAATAAGTTGTTCCTGCCTATCCCCCCTTGTGGATCTGGCCCTTTGCCACGAGGAAAATGTAGAGGGGTTCAAGCCAGCAATTATCTTTCTCACTTCCTTCTGTGCTGCTTCTGTTGCCTTTGCAAGAAGCAGATGTGGGATTCTCCAAAGTTCTCCAGCTATTCTCCTTCACACCTGTTAGGGTGGAATTTTGATGGAGGTGGTTTTCTGGGAGAGCTCCTGGTAGGTCATGAAGGGAGACAAGCTTGATTTTTCCGAGCACATGGAAAATTGACAGCTCAGACCCATCTCTGGTAGCTTTAAGAGCTTAAAGTAGGCAAGAATAACATAAGACCTGATGCAATTTCCAGTTTTTTTCCAATTAAACTTGCCTTCCACAAACTCTTCCCTGACAGCATATTGAAAATTGCCCTTAGTTCTATTCATTTTGTTTTGCTGAGCTTCCTCCTTCCCTTTAGAGTGGGAAGCACTGTGTCCATCAAACCTTGCCAGGAGCTTCTTGACAAGAAATATGGGGGTAGATGGCAGTTTGGAGGAGATAAATGGAAGGATAAATTACTCTGTTATAAACCTTTTTTACCATCACTATCAAGCCCTGTGATTTTCTGCTATTTGCTTATCAAATCTCATCTATCTAATTGTCCTGGTTGATAAACTGTAGTTTTGACACACAATACTTGTATTTTCTGTGTATTTAATACTTGTTTCTATTCTGGGTGAAAAATACACTTATAAAGATATTTACCCCTCCCCCCAAAAAAAAAGACATTGTTCTAGTTAAATATTGCTGGGTAAAAAGAAAACAAATAGAGAACTAATCAGAAAATCCCTGTGGTGTTCCAACAAGTGCCCTATTTAAAATGAAGCAAAAAAAGAAAAAATAAAGTGGGAGAGGTTTATCCACAGGAGAAAAACACTTTAGAAAGGGTAATAGAATTGTTTTTCTCGTGTCCCAGGTTAATTACACTCAGAAGCACTTGAAATGAAAAAATAGTTTTTCAGCACACTCCAAGCATATTTTAAGGCAAGTCAGCCTTAGTTTGCCCTGCAAATGAAGTGCTCCCTTCCAGCCCTATAAAACTGAGCTTTAAAAGTGCCCAGGATGGAGCAGTGATGCCAAAAGTAAAACCTTAATATTATTTTTTGGGGTCTTATTGTTGTAATTTCATGGGCTTCAGTTGAGTGAAAGTAAGTGCCAGAATTAAAGCAGTTTGTCACCTTTTGCTTTGATATCTCAGTGAATTCTTCCAGAGGGCAGCTAATGGAGCAATCAGGGTGCTGGAAGAGCAGGGAAAGGGGTGGAAATTGGGTGGAATTTTGGTGGGGAGCTGTTCTGGGTCAGCTCCATGTTGCCTGTAATACATGAGGAGGTGGATCATGGCACTGGGCAGTGTAAATGAGTGATTAAATTACATTTTAGTTGCATCAATCCTTGTTTTAATATGACACCTGCCGTGGACTTTATAGAAATTAAAGAAGAATTAAATCTGTCTCCAGTTAAAAAAACCCCCAAGCCTCCAGGCTGCTTTTGAACTCACGCACTCCACCTGAATTGCTTTTCTTTTGTAGCTTATTACATCTCTAGAAACACAATTAAAATATATATATATGTGCTGTTTATCATAACAAAACTCCTGGGACTTAAATTAGGATAAAACCAGTAGTAAAACCAGGGCTGCTTTAAGGAGTCACTTTAATTAAATTTCTTTCCTTTCATATATTTTTGTGGTGTCCTCAACAAACTGCTGGGCTGAGTGTGAGTAGGAAAGTGTGCTTTATAATCTCTTTTCCTCAGTATCAAACCACTTATTTGCCAGCTGGTGTAAAGTTAATCTTTGTTGTGTGTTTATTGCTGTTTTCTTGGAACACAAGGACATGAAGATTTATCCATCTTGATCCCTTAAAGCATAATGGTCTGTAATGGCCAGAACTGAAATGAGTGCCTGGAAGATTCTCTATTATGATAAAAAGTACATGTTTTCTCTCTCCCTGCTGTCTCTTGTGGGCAGTGTTATTATACAAATTGGGAGGAAAAATTAGAATAGTTAATTTTGATCTGTCTCATTTCCCTGCCAGGATTAGAAGCAGCTCTTTAGAATTTCTTCTCCCTTTCTAGAGAGTTGATGGTTGATATTATTCAGTAATTGTGACACAATAGTGCTCAAAGATCCCAATCATGGCCTGGATTGTACTAAAAACTTAATAATCAGTCATTAAAAGCTAATATTTTAAGGCAGAAAGCCCCAATGTGCTCTGGTAGAGCTAAATACCAGTATTCCCACTTTGCAGATCTGTTAATATTTCCCAGCTTTCTGATTTGATCCATTTATTATTATTATTATTATTATTATTTATTTATCCATTTATTTATTTATTTATTTCAGGCAGTTAATTATTCATAATGAAATAATTTCTTAAAAAAGCAAATAAACAATTTTCCAGCACGTGGCATCAGGTCATCAGTAGAGTTCAACCATTTCTATCCAATGTTCCTTTTTCCTTTTCCTTCTGGTACCTTGCCCAAGTGTGCATTTTATATATTTAAAGGCTGTTTTGTCAAGAAACACCATGTTTACACTATATTCATTAAAATTAAGCAAACTTCTTGTGATTTTTAGTATCTAGTGCACTGATTTTTGCATAGCAAAAGTCACAGGACATCAACTGAATTTAATTAACTTTATTATAAATTTCTGAAGTAACAACAGTAGATGATACTGTGGCATGTTCATAAGTAGTAAAAGTTGTTAAATCTTAATGAAACCACTCATAGCAGAAATTATATTTATTATTTATTACTGTGGGAGTGGAGGAGTGTAGCTCTGTAAATGCCAGATTTCCCTTTGTTAAAAGGAGTTCTGTTTTCCTTCCCAGATGTGCAGTCAGAAGACAGGGAAGGGCCACACAGTTGCCACCCTTTGGGGTTTCCCTGCCTTTCCACCCCTGGATTCTCCCTTACCCCTGCTGGAAGAGGACACCCCAAAAGGTGGGTCACACAAGCCCCTCTGTGGGTGCTGTGGCCACCAGGTATGAGCTGCATGAGCAGAGTTGATGTTTGCAGCAGGTATGTGGTAAGTGAATTTTCTGGCACCTCAAAACTTGTAAGAATTGGGATCTCAAACATCACAAAGGCTCAACTTCAGGCTCCTCACTCCACAGAGGAGCTGCTGTAGGACACGGTGTGTGTTGTGTTGAGCATCAGCCTGAGTCAGTTCTGCTAATTCAGAGGGTTCAGTTGCTGCTGGAGAGAAGAACTGTGTGTGATGAAGGTTCTTGACTGACCAAATAAGTCAAATGATCGTGATTAACATCTGGTTATTAATCATTCAGTCTTAACTAGACCTGCACTTGCACTGTTTTAGCCATCAGTGCCTAGTCATGGTTCCCTTGTGTTTCCAAGAGTTCATTCTCAGCCATTCTGCATTTTAACTTGCATTGCCCAAGCATATAATTATATATACACAAGCATAGAATTCCCTTTCAGAATCAGCACTGTTAGAGTATCTCTCATGTATTTGTCAATTTTTATAGGCAAAGCTCACCTTCCTTGAAGGTAAAATATTGAATATTGAAAGGTATGAATCTTTCAGTTAAAGAAAACTGCTGCTTTTGTAGTTTTGATGTAGAACTTGGCTGTGCCTTTGTTTAATTCTTTCTTCATTGCTACTAATTGATTTTCTTTCATAGCTGGAATACACATGAATTGTTCAGGAATGTCATTTTCTTGTAGGTGCTCTGAGCCTAACTGGCCAAAGGCTTATCCTTCCAGCAGCAAAGGTAACTCTGCAGACCCCTCCTGTTGTATCCAAGGCAGCACCTTCCCAGGAATTTCCCAGGCAGCACAAGAAATCAGCTGTAGGTGAGTACAAACATCCAACAACCATCACTTGCATCTCCAACTTCACTCCCAGGCCCTTATTTTATCTCCTGAGAAAGGAGCTGCCCAATGAGCACTCCCTCAAATTCCCAAGTGCACAAAGATGTCCGTGAGCATCCTGTGTCTTGCAGCTGAACAGGAATCAGAGTTCTGAATTCCTGTGAGGATTTTGGTTCCTGTTCATTTCTGGAATCCTTGTGTGGGTTCCAAGTTTCAACTTGTGAGCACCTGACTCAAGCTCTGACCGTTGGTGTCATGTAAAGGCAGAGTTCCTGCAAATCAGGACTTTGAGCAGCTGATCCAGCCTCTCTTTTGCCACATGATTAAATGAATTACTGACAATTAATGAATGAGACTTGCCATCAATGTTTTCCTTTGTACAGGAGAGGTTAGCAGTAGGCTGGACCCTGAGAATACAGATACCACCACCTTCCCAAACTCCAAGGAAGGAATTTATGGCACATATTCCTCTAGCAAAGGTAACATTGCACCACTTCCATCCAGCAGCTCTGTGGTTTCAGCAAGGAAATCAAAGCCAGTGTGGACATATCCAGCTCAGCAGTTGGAATCTGAGGGGCAGATTCCCTCTCAGACACAGGTATTTGATTAAATTGATCACTCAGACACTGAGGATAACAAGGTTTTTATTCATGTTTTTAATACTGTCTTCACCACAGCTGGTTTAGGAAGTGACTGTAAATCACTGAATTGGTACAGGAGGGTTTGAACCAAATCCAGAAAATAGGAACTAAAATAAGAAATACTTCATGTATTACCTATTTCTACTTTCTCAAGACTTCTACCTAAATTTGTCTAGGTTTTTTGGGTTTTTTTTCACATCTTAGAAAACCAAGATTTCACGATCTCAAAAAATAAGTTTAGAAAGGATGTGATGAGGTTATCCAGATCTCCAGGCAGAATTACCTGTACCTGTAATATTGCAGACAGATGTTTTTCTAACCTGTTCTGAAAACTTTGGGTGATAGCAACTCCACAGCCTCCCTAGACCATCTGTTCCAGTGCTTAACTAACTGTCTTTACTGTTATAAAAGAGTTTTTTAATGTTTCATCTAAATCCCCCTCACTGCAGGTAAGCAAATGTAGTGTTTCCCTCCATATTTACAGAACACTGTAGGGGAGTTTGACCTTGACTGCTCAGTGCCTGATGATTGTTCTTGATCCTCATGGAAAAGGGGCACTTCTTCCTTTTTATGGCTAATTATTGTGTTTTGGAACAAACACAATATTCTCGAGTTTTGCTTGATCTTCCCAGACTTTTTGACTTTTGTGCCATTGAGATGTGAAAAGGAAAAAGATTTGAAAATCAAAGGAAAAGCAAACCTGAGAAATGGAGATTGTGGAATCCTACAATGGTTTGGGTTGAGAGGGACCTTAAATCCCATCCAGTGCCACCCCCTGCCTCGGGCAGGGACACCTTCTGCTATCCCAGCTTGCTCCAAGTTGATCCAACTGGCCTTGGACACTTCCAGGGCTGGGGCAGCCACAGCTTCTCTGGGAAATCCATTCCAGCACCTCACCACCCTCACAGGGAAGGATTTCTATCAATGACATGTTAATGTAAATAAAAATAATTCCCTAAAAACGGTGTAAAAATAGTGCACTTAGACTAAAAATCAAAGCTAATGAGTTGCTGGCTAAATCAGCCAGTAAATAAGGAGTTCTTTTAAAAGGTGTGAA
>NW_016690356.1:496710-536710 GCF_001604755.1 Lepidothrix coronata | reverse complement strand
ACAGTCCTCTTTTAACCAAAGCAGGGAAGGGTATTATATATATATACCAGTGACCAACTTCATTGGCTCCCTGGAATGACACACTTTGCATGATTCATATATATTTCAGTATCATTATTATTTTATAAATGCCATTTAGGAAGTTTGTAACCAAAATATATTAGAGCCAGAAATTTACAGTTGCCTAAAATAATAATGTAATTGCCTTTATATATTATCTGGGCACCAATATTGGTTTTTTTCCACAGTACAGTTTTTTGGGGGGTTTTTTGTTTGTTTTTTTAACATAGGGGATTTTTTGGCCATAAAATGATAGAAACTTAAAGGGACAAAGTCACACATTAAACAGGCATTTTTTTCTCATGTGTGAACATGAAAATTGATTCTACTGTAAATCAGACCATGAGGAAGATAGGAAGCAGTGAAATATTAACTCAATTATTATCTAAATCAGATGCTTTACCTGTGCCTGGCAGAGGAGCACTGAGATTTACCACTTTGGTTCTCTTTTTCTTTGGAAAAGCAGAGGATTTCTTTGCTGGCTGGGAGTTAATCTGTCCCTGGAGCCCCACTGTGCCCAAAGGAGACTTGTACCTGTCTTTATAGGGCAGTGCTAAGAGTAGTAAAATGTTTTGCAGCGTTTTATTCACCAAATTTACTGGAGTTTGTCCATTTTTGACAGTGCCTTCAGCATCACAGCCCTCCTTGGCAACTACTTTGTGCCCTGGCTGGTAAATTTTCAGGCTCATTGTGCAATGAAATGAGGAAATGCCTAAAAGCAAGAGAGTACTGACTGATGAACAGTTCTTTTAATTATTTTTAAAAGTTATCTGGTAATGAACTGGATTATATAAAGAGTGATTGTGGGCTCTGCACTACTTTTGATACCTCAGTTGAGGTTCTGGCCTTACTTTTTAACGTGGATTGTTTTCCTGCAGCTCTGTAGCAAAACTAAGAGAATGAATGGAATCTCTTATTCCTTTCCAACATAAGGCTCAGGCTTTCCTTATCCAATCCCTGCTTTGCTGCTGATTCATTCCCATGGAATAGCAGTTTTCCCTGGCACTTCCCAGTGCACAATGAAAGACTTCCCACTGCTTTGGATCACAATCTGGGAGTGCTCTTTGCAGTGTATTCTATTGATGTTACAAGGCCCATTCATTCATTAGCCCATCTATTAACATGAATATTTTAGCAGAGCAGAGTAGTTAAAATTTTCCAAAACAGCATCTATTTAAAGGTTTTCTCACCTCTAAGTGTCTTTCAGCCCGAGCTGTTTTCCAGGCAGAAAAGCAGATTTCCACACCGTGGTGTTTGACTGATCTGCACATTCACGTGCCCAGCGATAGTTATTAATGATTTCCCACCGTGAGCTTTTCTGGGAACAGGAATAGGAACAGGCCCTGGAAAATCCAGGCAGCATTAGGAAATTGCAATTTCACCAGCTTTCTAAACTGAAGAGCTCGGTTTTATAATTTACTGCTGTTAATGGGGTGTATTTTTAAAGCGGCTCAATTCCCATGATGTTCGTGTGAGTCGGGCAGAGAAATCCCCTGCGACACTTCCCAAATCCTGCCCCCAATGTGTGCTGCAGACTGAATCCTGAAAACCAGCCCCTTCCTTGGGCTGCTGACCTGTCTTCAGAGAAATGCAGAAGCACAGAAAAAGCACTTAAAGCACTAAGATTTGGGAATTAGCCCCCGTTTTTATCTCCAGTGCTCTTTGAGGGGAGCTGTTTGTTAGCAAACCGTCAAGAACGACAGGGTTGTGTTGGGAATGGGGTTCACCTTTCTCCCAGTAATGAACACTGTGCCCCTTTGTTTCAGATGCCAACGTGGACGTCATCTACATCTGCCCCCTTCCTCTGAGTGAGGAGTTACTGCAGTATTACAATAAACTCCTGGGTCTGCAGGCAGCTGTTAGATCTGGGAACCCCGAGGACATGGGTGACCTGCAGGACAGGTTCAGAATTCTCACCCCTGAAGCTATAAACAGCTTCCCCGTGAGTTTGTCTCCTAATTACTACAGCTTGAGGGATGCAGTAAAATTAAATTGGAAATTTTATAACTTGCAACGCTCTGGTACACATCAGTGAAATATTATTGCAAGTTTAAGGGCTTTACTGATTAGACTACTAGTTAGAGCATTGGAAATAAATATCCTGGTTTAGCTTTATAGGCTTGGTTGAGATAGTCCTATATTGGCTATTTGTAGGCTGCTGTCCCTCCTGACTCTGTGCTTGGGACTGGGAAGTTGATAGATTTATATCTCTAAGCAAATCATAGCAATAAACCATTCTTATTACTCAAACTTTATCTCTGGGTAGCCCAGCATTCAATCATTGCTGTGTTTGCACTGTTTCTTGCAATTAAATCCAGTGCAGAGCTTCTTAAAGAACAGAACTTAAAACAAGTTAGGTGATAATACAGAAATATTGGTTTGGAACTGAACAGAATAATACAGAAATATTAGTTTCAATAATACAGAAATAAGGGTTCCAGAAAAATAGTAGTACAGAAATATTAGTTCCAATAATACAGAAAGAAGGGTTCCAGAATAATACATAATAATACAGAAATCTTAGTTCCAAACCTGTCCATTCAGGTTTAACTCCATGTGCTAAAACATGATCTAAAAAGAGACCTTAGTTAATGTACTGTGTACAATGTTTGTAAAAATGCTGCAGTGCAGTGAAGACTTTTTACAGTGAATAGTTTTATATTGTAAATATTAAATCTACGGTGTCTTAGCTGGGATTTGATTTTTGTGAAACTTTGTGGCAGATTTAGGGTCTTTACTTGGAGCCCTGCTCCTGTTTTTAATATTTTTTTTTTCTTTTTAAATTCCATTTTAACAACTGTAGCTGATTTTTCTCTGGATACAGAGTCATTTTCCAGTACTAACTACCAAATATTGGTGTATTAGTGGTGAATTCTGTCTGGGAAGATGGGCCATCCCAGGTTTTGGGTGATACCAGGTTGAGGTTCACCCTTGACTCTTTATTTTAATCACTAAATCCTCAAATTAGCTTGTTTTCATGAACCATGTGTTCTTTACCTTCTAATAACTGATGTGTCCAAGGGATAGATCTTCTGTGTGGAGAGGAATCTGTGCTCAGAACTGATCCTTGGCCTCACTGCCAGTTCTGGCTGGGGAAGAGTTTGAGCTTTGTAAGTTCTTTTTAAGGATCTTTCCTCTGGGTTATTTAACAAAAAGCTTTTGTTGCACTTAATGTATCTACATTTATACCTAATGAATGCAAGTGTGGCTTGAAGGCCACCTTAGCAGGCTCCTTTTAGAAGCACAAATCAGTCTTGTCTAGTTTTCCAGCAGTTTTGGTGGGACTGGATGGAAGGAAAAGCTGTGGGAAAGACAGAGATGGTCCTGATTTTCCACAAGCAGAGGATCAAACCTGGATGGTGCTGGCTTTGCTCCTCGTGGGGAGGCTGATGCCAAGGGCAGCTCCTCTGATCTTGAGGAGTTTCAAACAAAACAATAACCAAGAACCAGCCCTTTGGTTCATCTCCTGACTCAGTTCTGGGGAGTCCTGCAGGAATTCTGAGGATTCCTCGGTCCTGCTTTTCCCTGCTCTCCCTCCCACTGCCATATATCATGGCAGCCATACTCTCAAAGCAGGAATGAACCAGATTTTACAGCCTGTTTCCTGCACTCCTTAATTAACTGTAAAATCCATTATTGAGAGACACAAAGCAAATCCCATCCCTCCATCCCCACTCGTGGCCCCAGGGAGGGAGTGACCGGGGCTGGGAATTGATCCCCTTCTCTCCATGGCACAGCTCTGCCATGGAACCTATGGAATGGGCAGCTCCCTGTGCTCAGGAAACACGGAGATCAGAACCTGGTTACAACACTCATGGAAGGGAAAAGGCTTCAGGAAACTTGTTTGTTGTTCTTAATGTCCTTAAACTTCTGTGGTTCCCTTTTTCCTACTGGAATTTTGGAGAGTATCCCATTTCTCTGATGGATCTCCTCCCTGTCCTTGCAGTGTCTGCTCCTTTGCAGAGAGGTTTGGGCACTTTGTGGAGCTGTGTTTGCTCTGAGAAAGCACTGAGAAGAGACAGAAGGGATTCCTTTTGCCCACTTCCAGGGGCTCCTCCATCTCATTTTCCAGCATCATCCCCATCCTAGTGATGGAATCAAGATTTATACTTCAGTCCCCGTGAAGGAACATCCAGGACTTGGAAGGAAAATATTCTGGATTCTCCAGTCCTGGAAATCCCAAGAAAATCCAGGATTTACACTATCCTGAAAAAGAATACCTCCTGGCTGAGGCCTAAATTGGATGAAATCTCAGTGGGGAGATGATTTGCTTCTTGTTAGGATTATGTTTTGTTTATGACAATACTGTTTATGACAATCCATACATGTGGATTTCTCTTGTACCCTTTTTCCGTCCCTCTGTGTCTCTTATCTCAGTGCACCTCTATATTTTTGGGAAGATAATTAGGATATCTGCAAATAGAAAACATTTATGAGGCTTCACCTGCCATGACCAGTGTCTAGTTTAAATTCAGAGGTTATAGGATATGTCACGAGCAGCTTGTTCAGCAAAGGATCTTCTTTTTTAGGAGAAATGAAAAATTCCTTGCAAAAAGTTGGAACCCTTGTACTTTAAAAAGGCACAAAACTCCTCCCCTCTCCTCGAGTCCTCTGCAGTTGTTTAGGGTTAGTTGTTAGTGGAATGGAAATGTATGTCCCCAGTAATTTAATGTGAGCACTGAAAGCTTTTGTAAATCAAAGTGTTTTATTCTCAGGGAATCATTTAAAATACCACTGAACTGTATGTGAAATACTTTCCCTGCTGTTGAGGGTGGGGGGTGTTCTTAATTTTTGTATTGATTTTCAGGAGCTCTAGAGTTAAACCGTGCCAGGAGTGTTGCTGAGATGAATCACTATTATCCAAAGGCCACCAGCCTCTCTGCCGACTGACAGAAGGATAATTCCACATGGATCAAATAAATACAGATGTGGAGTAATTAGTTCTATTCCCAATGAGGCCATTTCCAACACACTAAAGATGTGCACGATTATGGAGCCTCACCCCAACAGCTTTTATCAATTTAAACTGCTAAGCTACAGGATGGGTCATAACCCAGCCTGCTATTAATAATGGATTTATTGTGGGCAACGGCAGGAATCAGGTTCAGGGCGTAGGAAAAACACCTTTTAACAAGAGTGATGCTCTCTTTCTCCAGCAGCATCACATGTGCCTGGCCACTCAGCTCAAGTACAGTCCCAAGACAATGCAGAGGCTCCGGGTTCTCCTCCGGAGCAGGGATGCCTACGTGGTTGGGGGGGTTCCCCACGCCGATGACCTGGCGGTGGCCGACATGCTCGACGTGCCCGTGCTGGGCCCGGGGCCAGAGGTGGCTCAGCTCTACGGCACCAAGTCTGGCAGTAAAAGGATTTTTGCCAGTGCTTGTGTGCCAACCCCTCCTGGAGAATCTGACATCCACAGCAGGGAGCAGGTAAGAGGACGTGCCCTGGGGTGTGACAACGTGCGCTTGGTGGGGTGCAAATCTGGATAATTTATCTGTTGATTGGAGCCTCGCTGGGTCTGGTCAAGTCTTGTGTGAGGCTGGGTTCTTTCTTGCCTCTAACTGACCAATGAAATGCACTTTGTGCCCTAGTCAGGAAGGAATACAATTCCTCTGGGATTCTTCATGGTGTCTTGAGAATATATGTGTTTGGTCCAGTGATTGCAGAAGTTTGTGCTGCTGCTCCATGGGTGAAGTTATGGCCTCAATGAATTAGTTTTACCAGAGACTGAAGGTAGAACAAGGATTTCTGGGAAAATGAAGGGAAAATTTCTTCCACTTATGCAACCAGCTGTTCAAAGTGAGGTTCTCTGAGCACGTTTGCAGCTGAGCATCTTTGTACCCAACCTATCGTTGCTAAATTCATTGACCTTGTTGGCATGACCAGCAAGAAAAGAACAAAAGATCCCTAAATTAAAATTACAGGGCACAGGACTTTTCTGTGCTGTGTTTCCACGTTTATTTTGCAGGCAGTGCCTCAATATTTTATTCTTTAAGCTGATGTTGCAATTTGCAATGCTATGTCTAAGTATGATGTTTTAAAAACACTTTCGTGGTGTTGTGACATCTCCTGCAGGAAAATAATCACTGCCAAGGTTTGTGGGTATTCCTACTTCTTCAAGAGGCTTTTCACATTGCTTTGCTTTTTATTAATCACCTTTAACACTGAACAATCCAAGCTGCACAAATACATTGCAACTTCCATGGCAGATGAAACAAATACATGATCAATGACCTGAAAAACAGCTGCTTGATTTATTTGATTCACGTAAATTATTTAACAGGACTTTTGGTTCTCACCACAGGGTTAGGGAAGTCTTACTTCTGTTGTTTCCTTGTATGAAATATTGACATTTTAGGTTAAATAATCAAAGCAAGGTGACACTATGGTAAAGCACAATTCAATTTTCACTTAAAGATAGCACATAATTCTTTGTGATTGGTGCAGTCTTTACAGTATTATTGATCCTTTTCATTACTGTAGGGGAGCCATCAAGAAAAACGCATTTATGTGGTTCTCAAAAGCTACAAATGGAACACATGTAATTGTATTTTAGGTCAATCTTAAAAATCTAAGTCTAAAAAAGAAGGAAACAAAAGCCCCCCAAATGACTATGTAAAATGTAGAAGACTGTAGCCAATGCACCAAGATCTGATAATACTTTTACCAGGTTCAAAGTCATTTGCAGCTTCTAAGAAGCTAATTGCATCCTGCACCAGCTGGGCAAAAGGCATTTTAAAGCCATTTAAATCTGGGTACATACACAAATAAATAATTAGCATTTTTATAAAGCCTGCCTGGTAACTCCTTCCTACATTTATAACCTTGTAATGTACTCTCCAGTAGGAGAATTTCACAGCTGTTTTGGCTGGTGGGAAACTCTGGCACATTTTTGTCTCCATTTTGCAAATAGTGTCGTCCATCCCGTGTTGTTCCCTGTCACAAACATTTATTGAGCGGTTCTGATTATCCAAAACCTCAGATCCTCAGCAGACAAAGAAGCTTGGGCAGGCAAATCCCTCTCTGCAGAGTACAGGGATGCAACTCCAGCACGAAGGCCGTGGAGCCTTCACCAAAAACCATCCAGGGTTGTTTTCACCACGTATCCAAACAGCTGTAACAACACAGGCATCTCTGAGAAAATGAAACCATGTTTAGAAAATGAAACCATATTTAGAAAATGAACTTTTGAGTCCAAATGTTTGAGAGCTGGGAGCCTGAGGAAGGGTTTGATGTTGTCATTTGTGCTGTCGTTGCTCCCCAGCTGATCCGTGCCCTCAGCCAGCTCATCGTGGACAACGTGGAAGTGCAGCGCTGGGTGTTGAAGATGGATGAGGAACGTGGAGGAAATGGCACTGCCTACTGTGATGTGATTTCCCACTTGGAATGCTACCACTGGCTCCAGGAGGAATGGCAGAGCCACGGCCCTGAGGGGTGGAGTAGGAGCCAGGCACGTGTAAGTAACAAAGGAGCATCTTGGTTGTTGTGTCAATGGTCCACTGAGGGTCCTCCTCACTTAAATCTCTTCTCTGGGCCTTCATTTTAAGGTAAATGTTGGTTATTGCAATCCAGACTGGCTTGTACAAAGCAGTAGGTAACACTTAAATATTCCAAAACATAAAGGAATGACTGGCATTGTAACTGTGGGATACCTTGTGTGTCGTAACACTTCATTCCTATGCAACAGTGGGCACATTTTACACAGTTTTTATCCAAAGTGAGGACACAGAAATGAAAGTATATAGACAGCAGAGCCTATTTAATTCTGTAATTAAAATTGTAGACTTATAACCTCAGTCCTACAAACATATCTGTAGCAAATGCTATCAAAAGACAATATGATAAACTAGGATAGTTCAGCATCCATTTTCATCATAGAAACATAGAAATTTGGAATTATTGGAACAAAGAGCTGGATGTAGTTGAACAACACTAATTTGAAGCCACCTACAAACCAATTGGTTTTAAATCTGTTTCTCTAAGGATTATTTTTTCTGTCCATTTTGCCTCACTAATAGCTTTTAAACCTTTATGAGACAGAACACTTGAGGTCTTGGAGATCATTAGACTCCTGCAAGTTTCATGGGTGTTTAGGTAAGGAGAGAGATCTGTAAATATTTAACTGAGGGAAACATTATAGCATGAACTCAGGCACTTGTAGATTCCTAAGAATCCCCAGGATTGAGAGGCTGGAAGATGATACATTTCAACCTCAGAAAAATCCATATGAAACCAGCCTTCATTAGTTCTGGCATTCAGAGAACTATTTGTAGTTTAAATATTCATTGGTATTTAAATGTGTTAATTTCAATAAGCATTTGATATTTCTGTATATCTTGCCAAATTCATTCCTAATGTAATGGTTTTAAAGCCAGAAGGAATGTATCCAGAAAAATTGTTTAATTTACATAAACTACTCATTATAGCTCTTCTGATTTTTTTAATTCCATCAAAACTGTTTTGAAATTTGGGGTTGATTGAATTATATTGTGTATTAAAATTTCAAATTGTGCTGATTACAGTTCTGCTGCATTTGACAACTGCAAAGTAATTCCCCATTATAAAGCAGAGTTTATGATATAAAGCTGAAGGGCTAATTTCTAATCTGCTGAAGATCCCTCACTCCCTGCAAGTCAGGCAGGATAAAGCAGAGCCCTGGAGAGCCATCCCAGTGGGAGCATTGCCTGGGATATAAAGCTGATGGTATATCCAGGTCCTGCTCCCACCTCCTGAGTCATGGCAGCAGACAGGACTCAGCAAGTCTAGTTCTTTGCTGGTGTAAATTCCCAATATAAGTGGCATTCCCTAGGGCTGGTATTCCCATTGCTATGCCTTTTTAATTCCTTTCTGGCTAAGTGACTCTGCATAAAGGACACAGTGATCCCAACCTTTCTTTGGTTTCCCTTTATACTCCAGTGACCTTAAGCTTTGATGCAACCAGGAATCCACCCATTAACCACCCCCTTAAACATAAACCCGTGTTGGAAGTTGGGAAATACATATGGAATAATAAATTTCATCTAATTTCCTGGAGTCAGCAGGAAAGCTTCCAGAAATCCAACCCAGGATTAGAGTGGACTTTGGCAAAGTGTTGCCCAGAGAAGCTGTGGCTGCCCCATCCCTGGAAGTGTCCAAGGCCAGGTCGGATGAACTCAGAGCAACCCAGGCTAGTGGAAGGTGTCCCTGCCCATGGCCTGGGGTGGAATGAGATGATCTTTAAGACCCCTCCCAACCCGAATCATTCCATGATTCCATGACTCTAAAGTGCTGCTGTTCTGAACATCTTGAGTAGGTGTGTTCACATTTTCCTGCCTCCCTCGTTTACCCTCTTTTTGTAGCGCAGGAGACCTTTTGGATACAATGAACTGCATCTCTCCTGAGCCTCACCATCGAGAGCAGGGGATTAAAATCCTCCTTTGTTAAGGAACACCGTAGTAATGATACACATTTCAACATCAAAGCAGCAGTTTGTGAGCACAGGAATGCTTTAATGTCCTGTTGCAGTGGGGAGACCTGTTCCTTTTGATAATGAAGACGTCGTGTCACCGGCGTCGGCTGCCACACACAAAATGTGTGCTGGCAGGTTATTAAAAAATTCAGCTTCTTGATGAAAGACTATCCTGCAGGCAAGGAGTACAGTGAAAAGCCTCTCCATTCTGGTAGAATTATTAGAAATGAGAATATGACTGTGAGCACTAAATTATGTTAATACTTACAAATAGCATCATTTGCATAGCAGTTTAAGACACGATACCCAGATTTTCCTCAGTGGCATGTAGCAGGCAACAGATTAAAAATAATGTACTTTGCGAGTTTGAACTGTGGCAAAATCTCTTCCAGCTGAAAATGAAGCTGATTTTAGAGTCCTCATTTCAAATAGCACGTTGGGCAAAGCCAAGTGCAGGGCAGGGTTATGGATGGGTTTCACCTTGTTAACTTAATGCAGCCTCTGAGTTATCTGAACAATTAATTTGCAACTGCATAAAGGGTTGAATTCATAAACTACATGAATGTCTCTGGAAGTCCATCAGCTCACTGTGCACTGCTGAAATCTGTCAGCACATAAAAAAATTCATCCTGAGGCCCAGAATCCAAGGATATTCAACATCCAGGGAACTGCTGCCTCCACGAGTGCACGTTTGGCAGTTGTGAGGTTGGTTGTGGAGATATTTTCCAGTGTGGAAAAGAATATCAGGATCTGGCCCTAGTTCTGTGCAAAGAGATCAGTGAGTACTGAGGCTCCTCAGCAGTTTAATTGTATCCTGTCCTGTGAACAACTGTTGTAAGGAGCAAATAAATGCATTTTTTACATATGCATGTAAAGTGCTCTTCTGCCATTCTAAAATGATTTTCCAACCTCTCCTGTACCAAGTCAAGCTTCACTTAGTCCATGTGTAGCAGCAAAATTGGTTTTGCTGCTGTAAGAGTAAGCAAATAATTTTTTGAAATATCTAGACAAAGATATCCATGATAACTATTAATATGTGCTGTTCCAGAGTGTGTAAGAAGCTGGGCATTTTGCTCTTGTTGAGAGTCAGCACTTCAGTTTTTGGGAAATCTCACCTAAACTTATGTGGACCCTTGCTGGGAGACTATAAAGTCATGGAAAATCATTAATTGTTATTGCTGACAGTGTCTGGCTTAGAGGGATTCTGAGCTGCCAGTGGTTGAGGCTGGGTGAGTGTCTGAGGAGTGGATATGATTGCTCTGTTCTTATGCTTCCCTGAATATTCCGAATTTTGGGACTCAAAATGTCACCTCCAGCTCCCAGATTCCTCTTCCCTAGTAGAGGAATGATTACAGGAAAGACAACATCACTTTCCTGTTAATCTTGCTTTTTTCTTCTTTTAAAAATTCCCCTTTTACATCAAATAATACAGGACTGTGCAGCATCCCATCCTCTTGTATAACTATAGAACTCTAAATAGTAAATCACTGGATAAATCACTACTGAAATTAATTTTAGAGTTATCTTTTATTACACTGTGACTTAATTAACCACCAGGACCAGCAACAGGATGTGAGTTTATCTGCAGCAAGTCTAAAGATAAATCTAAAGTCTCCAGATCATGCTGGAGACAAAAAATATAAAGAAGAGCTGAAAACCCAAGAATAGAACAAGACACAGAAAAACAAGCAACAAATACTCTCTCAATAAGCCATTATGATTGGCCATAGCTACACAACCATTTCAAAATTCTCCATTAAGTATCTGTTATAGAAAAAAAAAAAAGTGATTTAATGTCCTTGGACAGCCCCTGTTAGAAGTGGGAGTGTTTGAATCTCATTCAGGGGTTTGTCTCTGTTCCTTCTCCTTATAATTTGGTTAATTCACTAAAATGAGGAAATCAAAATCTTTTCAAAAGATGACAAATACAGAAAATGCAACTTTTAGTCTGAGCAAACATTTGGATGCTGGTTGCAGGATTTTGCAGGGATTGCTATTGGAAAATAGTAATGCAAAATGCTGACTGTGCCTTTTAAATAAAACATTTTTACTCAGCTTTTGAAAGTCCTCCAATAAATAATAGGGAAACTTCGGGATTACCTGGAAACCAGGAATAGTGGGGAGCAGATTATTTCCTAGAATGAGTTCCATGCACTCTAAGAAAACTGAAGCTTCCATCCCACATCCTGTTTCTTTCCTGAGTTAAGGAATTCAGAGTATTTGTTTGCCAGCAGGTCAGAATAAAACCAACCAAAGTACCACCAAAAATGTCATTTTAGAAATATGGCACTGCCAGCACACTCCTTCCTGACCTTCTCTGAACACAGTAGAGCTTCTAACACTGCTTTTTTTTCCTGATTTCTTTTTTAAAATTGATCTTAATGTAATACCTAAAGCCTCCCCAGGGAGTTCTTAAGGACTCTTTTGTACACATGGAATTGCAGGTGTGGTATTTTTCCAGCCTGAAGAGGGCCAGAAACTCTGACAGATCTACAGAAAATGCATTTACAGCATTTTGACAGGTTTTTAACATTTCTTTTAACTGATACCCTGTTTAAGAGGAGAAGAAAAAGAACCCAAAGAAAATTTTTTTTTTCTTTCTGAAATCACATTTTTGGACTTCATTAGAATCCTTTCTTTAGAGATACAGGCCAGAAAGGAGAGCAAGTCACAAAAGTGCACTAAACTTAAAGAGATTGCAAC
The DNA here is from genome assembly GCF_001604755.1 of Lepidothrix coronata. Classification (NCBI taxonomy): domain Eukaryota; kingdom Metazoa; phylum Chordata; class Aves; order Passeriformes; family Pipridae; genus Lepidothrix; species Lepidothrix coronata. Next base: position 524,499 of record NW_016690356.1, on the reverse strand, counting down.
TAAATTAATTGAGAAAATAATATTAATCTGAGGGCATCAGAATTGTTTGTGCATTTGCAGAGAACTTATTAAAACACAGAAAAGATGCCTTCAAATATTGCTTTTTTTTTTTGGTATAAGGATTAACATCCCAGTGTCCTGAACTTCAGAAAGAGATTGATTGTGTAAAAAAATAGAGCTGCAGGTTGTTTTGTAGTGTGAACACTCCATCCTAAATAAGTGAAATATTCGTTGTCTGGAGTTCTCTTTGTTTATTAATTATATCCGTGTGTCTGCCATGATGTTGTTTCTGGTGATTCTCAAATCTGAGGTAAAATAGGGGATTAAAATCAATAGAATCAGGTGATTGTCAAATCTCTTCCCAGGGGATTGGAAGAGAGAGAATCAGGTGACTCTCAAATCTGAAGTGAAATTGGGGATTAAAATAAATAGAATCAGGTGATTTTCAAATCTGAGGTAAAATTGGGGATTAGAATATCCAGATAGAATCAGGTGATTCTCAAATCTCTGAGGTAAAATAGGTGATTAAAATAAATAAAATCAATTGATTCTCAAATCTTTGAGGCAAAATAGGGGATTGGAATAGAGAGAATCAGGTGACTCAAATCTGAGGTAAAATAGGTGATTAGAATAAAATCAGTTGATTCTCAAATCTGAGGTAAAATAGGGGATTAGAATAAATAGAATCAGGTGATTTTCAAATCTGAGGTAAAATAGGAGATTAAAATAGATTCAGGTGATTCTCAAATCTGATGTGAAGTAGGTGATTGGAATAGAGAGAATCAGGTGACTCTCAAATCTGAGGTAAAACTGGGGATTAAAATAAGTAGAATCAGTTGATTTTCAAATCTCTGACGTAAAATAGGGGATTAAAATAAGTAGAATTAGGTGATTCTCAAATCAGGTAAAATTGGGGATAAGAATAGAGAGAATCGGGTGATTCTCAAATCTGATGTAAAATAAGTCATTAAAATAAATAGAATCAGGCGATTCTCAAATCTGAGGTAAAATAGGGATTGGAATAGAGAGAATCGGGTGATTCTCAAATCTGAGGTAAAATTGGGGATTAGAATAGAGAGAATCAGGTGACTCTCAAATCTCTGAGGTAAAATAGGTGATTGGAATAGAGAGAATCAGATGATTCTGAAATCTGAGGTAAAATAAGTCATTAAAATAAATAGAATCAGATGACTCTCAAATCTGAGGTAAAATAAATCAGAGTTGTGTCCCTTGGTTAAACTGAAGCCCCGGTCCCCGTTCCCAGCCCGCACCCATCGGCTCTGCAGCAGTTGGGCTGTGTCCTATTGATTTAATCTGCTCCTAATCAGTACATAAAGCTATAGGCCTGCAGTGTTAATTTTTCATATGCTTACAAAGTACCCTTTGATTTTCTGTCACGCGTTAATTACAGCGTTTTGCCATTAAATAGGAAGCTTTGTGTAAACTAATTACTAGGTAATCATTGTGTACCGCGAGCGTGCTGCTCGTACCTTTTATTTTATCCTAAAAACACACACATCTCGCAGTCTGGAACCACTATACCTTCCAGCCATTAGCTCTCACTAATTCATAGCATTATTGTGGGAAGATTGTAGGAGTTGTAATTGTTGTGGTATCAGTGCTGTTAATTACCGGAGTAAACAGTTGAAATGGTGCCAAGGTCTATTGTACAAGGCAGAGGAAAGGAGGTTTAAATGTTACTTCCACCATCTGGGGACTGGAGGAGAGGCAAATGCTAGAAAACAGCAGTGAGGCAATATCAGAACTCCAGCTCCGGGGTTTGAGGCCATATGGATCCAGAATATTTTGAATCAATTGAATTTAAGTGCCAGTTTGTAGCAATAACAGCGTGGAAGGAGAGGATAAAGCAAGAGCACTAAAGAAATCTGAAATGTGGTAATGTTGTCGCAGCCAATAAAGTGCCTGCTTGGATTATTTTAAAAATGTTTGTTTTGCTAAAATCCAAAAAGTAACACATAGGCAACTCTGGGAATAAAAGGAGTTGAAGTGTGTGTTGTTTGTGGAACACAATGCAGGTTTTGTCTGACAATTCCTGTAGCATTACAGCAATTGCCATAAAATTCCTGGGAAGTGACTGTGGGTTTTCTATATGATGCTTTTCTTCTTTCTGAAATCACGTTTTTTGGAATTCATTAGAATCCTTTCTGTAGAGATACAAGCCAGACAGGAGGGCAAGTCGCAAAAGTGCACTAAATTTATGCAGATTAAAACTAAATTAATTGGGAAAACAATATTAATCTGAGGGCATCCGAGTTGTTTGTGCATTTGCAGAGATCTCATTAAAATAGAGAAAAGATGCCTTCAAATATTACTTTTTTTTTTTTTTTGTATGAGGGTTAACTTCCTAATGTCCTGAACCTACAAATGCTGCATTTGAAATAAATATATGATTGGGTTTTTTAAAGAGAGATTTTTGAAGAGCACGATAATTGTTTTCTTTGCTCTGAAGGGAGATGTGGGGAACCTGGAAAATGCAGAAGCTGCACCTCGCACGAGGCACATTTTTATGCATAAACCAGCAATGCAAGTGGATTTTTTGGATTAAAATAGCAAACTAATGACTAAGATTATACTAATTTCAAATTAACATGCTGTACATAAAAATGCAGAATTCTTTGAGAAGTTCATAGCCCTTTCAGGATCCTTTTTGTTGCTGATTTTTGGCAGCACAGGCTGCAGTGATTTGATATTTGATTTCCCTGCATATATTGTTCTCCAAGCTGAACAGGGATCTGGGAGCATATTGTGCTGCCAGTTTAGGAGTGTTCCGAGGAAATGGGAAGGATCTCTCGTCCTAAACAATCCTGGTTTATTTATTTTTTATTGGTCTGTTAGCAGATGTTGGAGTAGTTCAGGGCACAATGTAAAACATGTGCTTTTCAATGGATGGTAAATAGGAAAGTGCACAATGAAAGGAGCAATTGGGAGAGGGTTTGGACCGGGGCACGGGGGAGGGGTTGTGGGGGGTTTTTTTGTGTGTGTGTGGCTGAATTTAGAATTAAAAGAAGTGCTTGATCTTTATATATTGAAATCCTCAGCGAGCGGAGTGACAGCGTGAGCCAGCCGAGAAACCCGCGGCCCCATGTGGTGTGAAAAAAGGAACAGCAGTTTAAGTGCTGCAAAGTTGAAAGGGAACTGAGCTCCTTGTTCTCGTAGTCACGGGAAGAGGCTGTTTTGTGCTGCTGGATTGAAGCGTGGCAGATGTGCCTCAGCCCCACAAAAAGCCCCCGGAGCCGGAGCGACCCCGGCCCCGTGTCCAGCCCCGCAGGGAAGGAAGGGCCGAGCTCCGCGGAGGCGCTCGGAGATAATCCCGGTGAAGAGCGGAATTCTGTGCGCTGCTCCCACCATTCCCCTTAATGCCAGTGGCAGCCCCGTTTGCCAGGCAGCTGAAATGGCCCATTAGCTATCAGGGAAAATTGTCTTTGCTCCTTTCAGCAGATGGAGCAAATATTTTACAAAGCAATTTTACATAGGAAAAACATTTGTGTGGCTGGGTAATGACGGCTGTTTTACATGATGGTACCTTCGCTCCGAACGCCCTTTCCCGGCTCGTGCAAAGGCAAAATTGGCACTTTTTAATTTTAAAATTTGCAGCTAACGACGAGATGCCTGGGCTTTAAATCAGGTGGCAAACTTTAAGCAGATAGAGGGTGTTCAGTGTGTCGCTTCCAAAACCATTTCCATTTTTATAAACTTCTCTCATTGTTCTGCTCGCTGCTGTAAATTGTGTTTCTGGCCAGCGTGTACCTATCTGAATTAGGAAAAAAAGTATCAAATCGGTTTAATTTGCAAAATAGGAAATAATGAAGGATATTTGGACGGTCAGAAGCAGTTACTGGGCTCTCCCACATTTGCTGGTGTCACTGAGGATATCAGAATAAGCTGGGCTGGACCAATTCCCATCAAGGCAGCTGGAATAAGTTATCCCAGCTCCACTGATCGCGGCAGAAAGGATTTACTTGTAAATGGTAGGAATTGTCATAGTGCCATCCAAGTGGCATAAATTGCCATGGCTTCATTGACTTCAGCAGAGCTGTGGCAGTTTGTATCACTCAGGATCTCTGCTGGTTTCATTCCTCTCTGGCCCACTCAGCTTTACTTATTTGGAGTTACTTTCTTCACTCTATTTGCTTGCAAGGTCTAAATAATTTCCTTTCAATCTGATTTTTAGCTAAAAAGCCCTGGGTCTTTGTCATGCTTTCTCCTGCTCTGCAGCCTCTTTCTGTCCCTAGGTCTTTCTTCCTATTTCTAAGTGTATTTCTTCTTCCTATTTATTTACTTCTTTTCTCTTCTCAACAGGCTTTTCTTTGCTGCCTGATCTGTCTCCAGCAGATTTCCTACCAGTGCCTTCAACATCTGCCACATTTGATCTTAATTTTTTGTTGCAACTGCTATTCTAAGAAAGCCTTTTGAAATTCAGCTTGCAGAAGGGTGAGAAATTATTTTATATTTAGTGGGAAAAAGGTGTATTTTTTTTTCCTCTTTCATACTTGTTCATTGTTATAAAAAGGTGCAAAACCAATTTGGATAATTTAAAGATCTGAAGATTTTTACAAGGCATAAACAGTACTTGGGTTGCTGCTTTTTACTGGTACTAAGAAACATCAGCTGAAAGATTTGAACAAATGCTCCCAGTTTCTGTTGAGCCTGTGATCCTGGATTGTTTTGGACCACACCAAGAGCTAAAACATTGGTAAGCTCTGCTGGAGATACCCTGCAATTTAAATGGAATTAGCCAGCCAAGCACTCCTCCTTTTAAAAGGGTTTGACTTCACGAGTCAGTGTTGGATCCAGGCTTGAATTTGCCTACTAAAACTCCCTATAATCAGGATTATTACCTTTTTAGAGCTTACAGTTGCAAAAAACCTCCAACTAGAATTCCAGGTGCTGATCCTTAAAGAGCAGTTCCCGACTCCCTGATTATCCAGGCATTGCTTGTCCAAGGCACTGTCACGTTGGGCTGGAGCTCACAGGGATGTTTTTCAGATTTGCTTGGATTGGTTATTTCTTTAAAATCCTGTTTGCTTTCTGTCAGGCTGCTTTGGCTGCTCAGATCCTTCACAGTCACAAGTGCAAGGTGCTGTCGGTGAGATCTTGTGGCTGCCCATCCCTGTGAGTGTCCAAGGCCAGGCTGGACGGGGCTTGGAGCCACCTGGGCTAGTGGAAGGTGGCCCTGCCCATGGCAGGGGGTGGCACTGGATGATTTCTAAGGTCCCTTCCACCCCAAACCATTCCATGGTTTGGCTCCTGAGCTGAGCACTTTGCACCCAACAGACCTCCTGAGTTCAGCCTGTGTTCAAATCCCTGGGAAATGCTGTTGGACATTGTTCAAGCAACACTGGGCCTGTGGAGGAGGTGCCACAGCAGTCTTACCTGTCTAATGTCCATCATGTGAGCTGAGAGCAGCAGCACAGGAGGTTACTGGAGGTGTAGATGAGGTGAATGGAGTGTGTGTCTTACCAGCAGCCTCCAGCAGTGAGCCAGGTTAGCCAGGCCTTGGGTACACTCCAAAATTTGGAAGTTCTGCTTGATTTTGTACCCAGTTTAGGGAACTCTCTTCCACCTCTATGTGTGATCCTCCAAAACAACACTGTCTGAAAGGAGATACAGCTCAGAATGGTTGAAAAGGAGAGTTGTCCCACTGCACCTGCTCTTAGTTTAATGTCACTTACACAAGCTTGGTCACAGCATTCCCAAATGCTTCTACATATCCACCATTTCTTTTTTCCCCCCCTGTAATTTATCAAAAGCTTTCAGGCAGCCATTGCACACCTCTCTCTTGGTTTGTTTTTATATTTCTGTTTAAATTGCCCAAACCCCAAAGTCATCAGATCTCAGGGCTGAGGCTGGGAGTGACAGAGGTATCTCTGAAGGCACTGCCAGCTGCAGACTGATTTGTGGGGCAGCAATTCCCTGACATCCATCATGGCTCACATCCCTCTCCAAAGCCACATTTATTCCCACCAAGTGATGAACCACCTCAGCCTGTGACTTGTTGGCTCAGCAATAATTCAACACAAATACAAACCAAGGCAAGGCCAACTGATATTTGCTCACTGCTCTGCTGTGTCAGTCAGCCGAGCCATCCAAACCCTAAATTCCTTACAGATCATAAGGAAATGAGCAGTGAAAAACCTGAAGGTGGGTAAATTCTGAGCTTGGATCTCATGTTTGATGTGCTCCTTTGTTTTTGCCATGAGGTTGTGCTGCTTAGTGTACTGATATACTGACTTAAACCCATTTTTAACATTTTTTTCTGAGATGTTTAAAGTCAACAACACACTTTTCTCCTTGTTGTATGAGAGGAGCCCACATAGCCCAGATCAGCATTGTTTTCTAAGCCTTTTAATATTTTTAAGGCATTTTTTTCCTCAATTCCTTGTGAGGTAAGGACAGGAATTGTCCCCCATTTGTGACTGGACAGACAGAAAATCCTTTTCCTGGAGTCTCCTTCAGACTGCAGTCAGGAACAAGGGGTATCCATCTTGTACACAAAGGTGATCCCTAATTGCCCAGTTACCCTGCAAGACTGTGGCTGCCCCATCCCTGGAAGTCTTCAAGGCCAGAGTGGATGAACTTGGAGCAACCTGGGATAGTGGAAGATATCCCTGCCCTTGGCAGGGGGTGAACAGGATGAGCTTTAAGATCCTTCCAGCCCAAACCATCCTGTGATTCTAATAATTGGTCCATCCTCCTCATTCTGGTAAATAAATCCCAGGAAGCTGAGTTTGAATTTGTAGTTTTGGTTACGTCACGCCAGGACAAAGCCCATCTCTTCAAACTCACTGCTCTGGAAAAATAACTTTAATGTTTTATTTCCTATTCTTAGCTGGCAGCCATAAAGTTTTATCCCCTTCCTCCAGAGCTCAAGATAAAATGGTTGTGGCTTAGGACATTGTCAGGATCAGAGAAGGGTTGGTCATCTGCTGGAGCCCAGGGTGCTGAGGAGAGAGGGTGTAAAACAGAAGCCAAGAGCCCCAGGGGAAGCAGGAGGAGGCTCATGAAGCAGCAAGAAAAGGAGCCTGAAGCAATGGAGTCAAGGTCCTTGCACTTTATATGCTTGTGTACTCTGGGACATTGGGAACAGTAAAAGCAATGTTACTTTCTGTATTTAATGGGGTTGCTTTGTGTGTTTGTGTGTGTGTGAACAAAGAATTTAAAACCAGGAAAAAAGCTGGTTTAGTTATGGAATGACTAATCAAATTCTGCCAAAGACAGAGGCACATACACACTTGGGAATTTGGTGCAGCTAGTTTACAGAGTGGAAAAGGTTATTTATTTAACTAAAGAGTGTTCGGGTTGATATAAGAGCTTAACCATAGAACTAGTACAACTATGGCTGGCACATGTGACTATTTCAATATGCTGCCTCAAAATACAAGCAATGCAGAAGTTATTGACTGCTGCTATTGATCCCAAGCAGTTACCAAGTACTTGGCATTTTCACTTGCCAGATCCAATTATTGATATAAATTATAATGCAAGAGCTGCTGTGCTGAGGGGGGGATTGCCTCTCAGAGAAGGACACGTTCCTGCAGGAAGGAAGAGGAGTAAGCACAAAAATTAAAAAAGGCTTCCTGACTGTGGGTAAACAGTAACCACATTTTTTTTTTTTTTTTTAGCCTGTTGGAGGCCTGGTTTTTAATCACCCCACAAGCAGTTTTCATTTCTGTAGTAAAATTGCTTGTGGTTCTATTTAATTTGTTTCTGCAGGAGCTGGCTTTGGTGAAGATCTCCCAGGAGCTGCCGGGCCTTTTAGCACAGCACGTACAGCCAGTCAATGAGAAACGATTCCCTACATGGGAAAAATTCCTCCAAACATTCCTCACTCAAGGTAAATAAGACTGCAAAGTCGCTGTGAAGTGTTATAAGGAGTAATTATACCATATTGTATGCCATATTCTTGTTAATCTCGGGCCCATTTAAATATTTATCTCCTTTTATTTCTCCATTATGCTTCAAATGTTCATTTACCAATGAATTATAGGCCACTGTTCTATCATTCACATATCCTATCCAAGCTTTGAACTTATATTAATCCTGGATTACCTTTCTCACGTGATTCTGAATCCATAAGCACCAATTCCTTTATCTTTGGGTGTTGTACTAAAGGCTGGTTGGGAAAGGGCTTTAGGGAATTCCAGCAGAAAGAGAATATTTCATATAGAAATTTCATGCACTTCTTTATCTGTGGAAGAGACAAGAATGAGTCAAAGCTTTGAAAGTGTTTTTAGTTAACACATCTAGTACCAATTTCATTACACAGTAGTTCATCCTGACTAGATGAACTCTGGCATCACGTGCAATAAAAAGGGAAATCCAGAATGCCAAGTGGTTTTCTTTGTGATTTTCCTGTGGAAAACCATGCTGGAAGTTGTCAAATCTACACCAAATTCTTCATGTGGATGAATACCACAGGGCAGGCTCTTATCTGAGACCATCCTATGGATGGGAGTCTCCAGGATTAGTTCACAGCAGGAGACACCACTTCCCCCAAGATCCCAACGTTGTATTTTCCAGCTGTTCTGGGCCTGGTGTTTAGCTGGATTCACTCACACTACCCCAGAACATGTTGCTCCAGTCAGATATGGGATATATCCAGTTGGGAAGCGGAACTGAAAAGCCACTGGTTGAACTCTACAGTGCAATGGTAGATGAGGTGTCTCCTTTCTCCTCCAAGAGATCCACTGGAGCTCTGCTGTTCCCATTCCATTCATTTCCTTGCTGTATCCCTGCAGTGCCTGAGCACAGAAGGAGCTGGTGCCTTCACTTTGTGCACTCTGACTTGTGGATTTGCTCCCAAGTTCATAGAATCATAGACTCAGTTGGGTTGGAAGGGACCTCTGAGATCATCAAGTCCAACCCTTGATCCAACCCCGCCGTGGTTCCCAGCCCATGGCACTGATGGCACATCCAGTCTTATCCTAAAAACCTCCAGGGACGGAGAATCCACCCCTTCCCTGGGCAGCCCATTCCAATGGCTGAGCACTCTCTGCAAAGAAATTCTTTCGAATGTCCAACCTAAACCTCCCCTGGCACAGCTGAAGACCGAGCCCTCTTGTCTTGCTGAGAGTTGCCTGGGAAAAGAGACCAACCCCCCCCGGCTCCCCCCTCCTGTCAGGGAGTTGCAGAGAGTGAGGAGGTCTCCCCTGAGCCTCCTCTTCTCCAGGCTGAGCCCCCCCAGCTCCCTCAGCCTCTCCTCACAGCACTTGTGCTCCAGTCCCTTCCCCAGCCTCGTTGCTCTCCTCTGGACCTGCTCCAGCCCCTCCATGTCCTTCCTGAGCTGAGGGCCCAGAACTGGACACAGCACTCCAGGGGTGGCCTCACCAGTGCTGAGTCCAGGGGAAGAATCACTTCCTTGGACCTGTTGGCCACACTGTTCCTGATCCAGGCCAGGATCCATTGGCCCTCTTGGCCACCTGGGCACACTCTGGCTCATGTTCAGCTATTCCATTTCTTCCCAGGTGGAGTTATCGAAGCCTTCCCGCCCTCCAGCACTGTCACCACCCTGACGGTGGATCTGCTGATAGAGCCAACAGGAGAGATCAGGATCGTGTCCTCTGGGGACCAGCTCCACGCTGAGGGGCCCTTCAGATCCTCTGGGAGCTCCATCCCACAGCGCTCCGTGGATCCAGCGGTTCTCAACTCGCTCTGCTGGAGAATCGGGGACACCTGTAGATCTAAAGGGGTGCTTGGCTACTTCTCTGTTGACTTCGTGGCTTTCACCCATCCCCAAACCATGGAGCAGCAGGTGAGTTACTTCACACTGTTCCCTGAGATCAAGGAATGTCAGTTTTCCTGGGGAATTCCAACCAGGACAAAGCTTTGCCCTTTGCAGCAAACTGTATTTCCAAGCTTTTGGATGGGAGGGAGAACGTGGGTGCTCTAAAAACAGCATAACATTTAGACCTGATGCATCTCCTTGTTTTTCACTCTCCTGACATTGTTTTCTTTTTCACTCCTCTGGCATTGTTTTCTTCTAGAATCTTCAGTGAGGCCCCTCAGTGTTGTGACTGTAAAAGGGAACATCCCTGTATTTAAAGGCTGTGGGGGGAATAGGTGGATTTTGAGGAGGTGGGGTGGCTGTTTCTCCCAGGGGTCTGAAAACCACTTGTGTGGGGTGGGAAAAGGCTTTGAACACAAGGGTTGTATTTAAACCCAAAGAGTTACATGTGGTACCTATTGGCAAAAGCAGTGCTGTGACAATTATATCCAGTTTAAGCTCAGAGAAGGCTTAAAATCAAAATTTTGGTAACTAAAACCACTGTAGGGTGACTGTGGTGAACCAGAGAATTGGAATGATCATAGAATCCTGGAATGATTTGGGTTGGAAGGGACCTTTAAGCCCATTTCATTCCACCCCCTGCCATGGTGGAACCTTTCACTATCCCAGGTTTCTCCAAGTTCATCCAACCTGGTCTTGGACACTTCCAGGGATCCAGGGGCAGCCACAGCTTCCCTGTGCCAGTGCCACACCACCCTTAGAGTAGTTTGTTGGCTCTGGAATACAGATCCCAGTCACATTTGACTCCCAAAGTGTGTTTAGGCACACATTGTAATTAGAACTGCAGATAAGCCATATTGGACAACTTCCATGGAAAGTTGCTTTGGAAAGATAAAGGGAGGACTTTCTTCACCCACAGAAGTCCAGGGAGTTGTGCCAATTGTTTCCCTCAAGCCAGGAGTTCACTGAAACCCAGGAATGCTTCCTAGATTATTAAAGTTACGACATTTCCTGGCACGAACAAGGACATATTAAATCAGTCAGTGTTTCTTGTGGCCTCTTAGAATTCCTGTCTGCCCTGTCTTGGTTTTCTTCCCTTGTTTTCAGTTGATTCTACCTTACTGTCTCCTATGTTTGTCAGCATGTACCACAACTTTAGCATTATTTAAGCACAGGTTTTTAAATTTAACTAGATGTAGAGGCAATTAATGAGGCCATCTGTCTTGTGAGAGGGAGATCACACAAAGGATTGTGTTCCTGAAAGCACTATTTTTTTGGCAAACAAGAAATCCTATTAAACTCTCAGAACATTTGCTCACTAATTTCACAAGTGCCCACTTTAATGCAGTAGCTGGAAGGCTCAGATGCATTTCTTGGAAGTACCAGATACTTAGGAATTCTTTCCAAGTGTATTTTACAGAAAATATCAACCTTTGGAGCACTGGGAGCAAAGGGGCTCCATGGTGGCTAAGGGACAATGTGTGTTGTCAAACACAACTCAATGGGAAGGCAGAGCCTTGGCTGCCCTGAGCACCCCAGCAGGGATCCAAGGGGCAGAGAAATGGTGTGGAGACTCCACACAATTCCCTGTTTGCCTCAGGAATCTGTTTCTATCTCACCTAAAAGCATCTGTGTCTTGTTCCCGAGGGAAGGGAGGTGGAGACACACTGTTTTCAAGGGGAAGAAGTGGAGGAGAAGAATTAGGTGCATAACTTGGACTGAATCACTTCTGATTCTCATTTTATTTTCCAAAATTGATCATTCAGAGCAAGGCCTTGACCCCTCAGAGTGAAATCCTGCCCAGTGTTGAGTGTCTGCTGCTCAGACCCCAACTTGTCAAGGAGCCCACTTAATGGAGTGGGACTGCTGGAATGCACAACCTTCCTTACATCCACAGTTCTGTGGACAGATAATTTGGAGAAACAGGGTCCTCAGCCACCTTTTCCATGGATCTGATGGCTTTTACACAGTCCCAACCCTTGGTAGGAGTAGTGAGGGAACGTTGGATAAGCAGCTGAGGTTGGACACATTCACGACGTGTCTGAAGGTCTCTCCAGACAGTGGAGCATTTTCTAGGTGTTATTTTCAAACAAGAGCCACAGTGTTTCCATGAACCATCTTCCAATCTTATATTGAGCAGGAAAGAGGAGTTCTAGAGCCCTGGAAGTGAAGTTTTTGGGCAGCACCAGCCCATCCCAGCAGCTGCCACGAGATGGCAGCCGGACAAGGGCCTCCCTGCCAGCGCTGCCGGAATCATCCATTCTCCTGCAAATGCTCAAAGTCATCAAAGCAGCTCTCCCTTCAACACCCAGGTTGCATTATAATATCTTATAATTGACATTTTTACAGTATCACCCAACCACTTCTTTAAAAGCAGCACTTGGGCTCTTTACAACAACACAAACATCGGTACCAGGCACAGAGAAAACGGTTAAACTGGGGGAAGAAAAGCTGTCATTCAGTAGCTCCTTAAGAATTTATGTTTCCTTCTCGAGTTTATGTTTTAAAGCTGAAGCATTTTGATGGAAGCTGTAAAGAATTCCAGTATAATTGTGGCTTTATTCACTGGAGGTGTCTTTGCCATGAAGTGCAGGCTCCTGAGCTGTGCTCACTGGAGGAGTCTCCTGGCAGCCTTTGTGACAGGGAGCAATTCCAGGCTTCGTCCCAATTCCTTGGACAAACAGCCAGCAACTCTTGCAGGACATATTTCTAACTCTTTTTTTTTTCTAGTGGTGGGATTTTGGGAAGTCCTAATCTGTGCTTTGCTTAGCTTGACCTAAAACCACTCTTAAGTCAATCTAAAAATCTTAACTACTGCCTCTACCTTTGAACTTTGATTTGTGGTTTGATAACCAAATGTCAGTTCTAGATTTTACAAATGAGCTCTGTTCCAGTTTAATTTCTGAACAGAAGTGTCCTGAAAATCCCCAAATTTGAGGTGAAAGCTCCTTGTGTTATGCTAATTTTCCATGCAATCCTATCAGGATGTGACACTGACAGTCATAAATACCCACGTGCCTTGATTGTATGTTCTCAGGAAATGAGGATGGACTCAATAATCTGTTTGTTAATCTGTAGGATTGTATAATTCTTTACTTAAACTTGACCTTTGCCCAGGCCTTCCTCCAACAGCTCCTTATTTACTGGAGGAGATGATAATTTATCTGGTTATTAACTGCCTGACCTCCTCAGACATTGCTTTATGCACTATGGAAATATATTCATGAAATAATAAATAAAAACCCAGCCACAAAACACCAGAGCTCAGATTTTCAAGGCATTCTAGGAGCTCTGGACACCCATTTTTATTACTTCAGAGGAAAACCTGTTGCAATCCAGTAGATGTTACTAGAAAGCTACACTTAAAAGAACAGCCCAAACTAGTAAGTAGATCTGATGTGGTTGTGCTTCATTATATGTGGCCCAAATGCTGATTATTTCTCACAGGGAAATAAAAATAAGAGAGGGAGGAGTCAAATACACCAAAATCCTCAGCAAACAAAACTTACTGGTGAGAAGAAATCAAGAAGTCTTCAACTAATAGAGTCCTCCTAATTAGAATTCCTCAGACAAAAATATCAAGGATTCTGGTGCTCTTTTCTCCATTACAGTTAATTTTAGGTCCTTAAACTCAAGGGACACCAGTATGGTCAAGATGTGATATAATGAGCTGCCCCTTTCCCCTTGGGAATATGTATGGATATATTATTGGTGGAAGGTGCCAGGCTGACAGAGCCAGCAGGTAGATTCCCACTGCTAATTCCAGAACCAGGAGCACCACAGGGAGCTGCAGAGCCTTTGTCTTCACAGCTCAGGCCTGGCCCAACTTCCAGCCTTGCTCAGAACTACCAAAAATGTTGCCTGTGATTTTCCAAAGAGCATTTGTGACTTCAGGAACTGCAGTGTGGCTTGGAAATTGTTCCATTAAAGAATTCAGTCGGCTAGTTACTAATTATCTCTCATTTGAACTAAGAAAATGGAGAAAATTATCCCTAAAAATAAAGGCAGACCCCTTGCCCAGGCCAGCCCTGTGTGTTTCCCTTGTCTGGAGCAGCACAAAGGGGATTTAAAGGGCACTTCTGGGTTTCCATGGCAAAAGGGAATCCCCTGCTAGGATAAAGCTGGAATCTTGTGCCATCTGATCCTTCTTCCTTTCTGCCCACCTTAGGGATGTTCTGGGACACATCCAGGGCAGGAAGGGACATGGCCACGATATCGTGTTCTCTGACAATCCCGAGCCAGGAAAACAATCCTTGGGGGTGATCCCAGCTGGCACAGAGAAGTGACCATTTGGCTGCTTTAAGTTGCAGCAGGGGTGGTTTATCCCCAGGCTCAGGCCTGGAATGGGAGGAGGTGGACAGGTGGCTTCCAGCCACGTTCTCCTTCCTCCTCCTCGTGCTGCTGGAGCCCTCACCTTATATTAAAAATGCAAAATATCTGATGACTTTATGCAGAATGTAACCACGATTGGAGCTTAAAGGAGGTGTTCAGGGCTCTCCTTTGTTTGAGTAACAACAGGGGAAGGGATGGACACCTTTTATCCACCCTGTAGATCCAAACCCCTAATTTCACAGGCAGCAGCACGAGGGTGGTTGGTCTGAGATGGTGAAGCCACATCTGAAGCGATTAGCTGAGTAAACAGAGACTCCTTAAAATAGCATTTGGGTGATCTCAGGATCTGCAGCAGAAAACTTGCCTTGCTGAAACCTTTTTCTCCTCTTTTTTGGGCAAGCTGGGCCATCCCCTGGAGCAGGGGATCCGAGAGCACTTCTGTCCTTCCCAGAGCAGCGACTGGGAAGGTGCCAGTGGGCACTGGAGCCAGGCTGGCATGCTGGGGCTTTGTTTAGATGGATGTGAAATGCACCACACGAGTAATTAATGGCTCTCTTCTCTACATCTGAAATTAAAACAGTGTCACTTGTATTTTAATTGTAGTTACTGACAACATGGGATTTGTTGAGTAACTCTTGCACGACGGACGTGCTGCCCCACGCTTGGTGTGCTTTGTCTGAATCCCTGGGAGGGTGCAATGAATTTATTTAGTGCTAATGGCTGGTTAGGTTTGCCAGGCTGCTTTTTTTAATGCTTTATCTGCTGTTAAATGCTCACCCCGTTCCCTAAATGTTGCCAGATGCGCTTCAGTCACAGGGACATCTTTGATTAACTTTTTATGGCCCACCTTCAGCCCAGCTTGTCTCCTGCACCTCTATTTGGGCATCAATAAATCCTCCAAGGTGTGAATTTTGAGGTCAGAGCAATGCAGGTGTAAGATCAGGGTCTGAATTAGGAGCACCCAGTTCCCTTTGAGCTGAACAGTCCTCAGGTATCCGAGATTTCCAAGAGTCCCTGGTCCCCTCATGCAGCTCTGCCACCTCCTCCTGGGGGCAAACTTTTAACTGGGAATCTAAAACCCAGCTCAAATAAGATCAAAGAAACACTGAAACAGACTTGTTGATAGTATTTATAATAATATTTATCAAAATTAACGTAACACTCCTGTAATCTGACTAGTTTATAACTATGATTTGACTGGTTGAAAAGGCTGGCACATACTGGAAAAGTACAAATCGACGGGAAAGTTCCTCCCTGTCTCGCAGGAGTGATGATAAACAATAAATTATTGAAGAAAATTAAACTTTATAATTGGGGAACATTCCCTATTACTGAGCAAAGGCAGCCATTAGCATCCTATTTGCATCTGGTACCGTGCAGCAGGAAATATTTAAGTTGACAAATAGGATATTTAATACAGCAACAGATACTTGGCAGTTGGATATTAACAACTGTTACTGGGGTGATTTATTCCCCATTATCCAAAGGGCATTACTGTGTGCATATGATTCCGAAATTAACTCCGGTTTTCCGAGAGGCCTTGGCTGCCTGACCCCTTAATATCCTTATAATGATGCCATTTACCATTCAAGGGCTTAGTCAAGTTGTTCACTGGGAGATTTGTTTTAAGGGGTCCACTGGAGGGCAGATCTTGGTGTGTGGGAACATTTCTCACCGGCACAGGAGCCACAAGGATTTTTTTTTAAGTGGGAAAAACTCACCGGGAAAACCAAGCTCAGGTTATTGGGGAAGAGGAGCCTTGCAGAAGGAGTTCGTGGTACTTCCCCCTGCCTCATAAATCCTGCCTGAAAAATTATTTCTACAGTTAGAGAAGAGTTCTGATTGTTCCTAGTTGGAAGTGGTTTGTAGAACCATGAAATCCTGGAATGGTTTGGGTTGGAAGGGACCTTAAAGCTCATCCCATCCCACCCCCTGCCATGGGCAGGGACACCTTCCACTACCCCAGGTAGCTCCAACCTGGCCTTGGACACTTCCAGGGATCCAGGGGCAGCCACAGCTTCTCTGGGCAACCTGTGCCAGGGCCTCCCCACCCTCACAGCCAGGAATTCCTTCCCAATATCCCATCTAACCCTGCCCTCTGGCAGTGGGAAGCCATTCCCTGTGTCCTGTCCCTCCATCCCTTGTCCCCAGTCCCTCTCCAGCTCTCCTGGAGCCCCTTTTGGCCCTGGAAGGGTCTCCCAGGTCTCCCTGGAGCCTCCTCTTCTCCAGGCTGAACAACCTGTGCCAGGGCCTCCCCACCCTCCCAGGGGAGATTCCTTCCCAACATCTTTATCGCCTCCAACGCTGCCCCAGGAAGGCAGAAGCAGGAACACCAACAAGCAGGACAATAAAGGCAGAGATGTTCCTTCCCAATTGCTGAGTTTTACCCTTCTTCTTCTCTTTAACTCCCTTTAATGCACCTCTTTGTTTGGATCAGGTGTGGGCAACAGACCTTGACCTTTGCTACAGTGACCAGCTGGCCCTGACCCAGCTCCTGTTGTACGTGACAGATGGAAACGTGGATTGTGGCTCCAGCCCCCTCGAAGCACCTCTTGGGTCACAAGCAGTGAAAAGCCAATGGATTCAGCGTGAGGGGACAAAACCTGTAAGCAGTGAGATGTTCACAAGTAAAATTATTCATGGGAACTCCCCCTAAGTTACAATCTGTCCCAGAGCGCTGTTCTAGAGGAGCTCAGTTTGCTCCTCTCTGCTCCTCTTGGATTTTCCAAGGTTAATAAATTAATGGGGTAACATCAGAGTAGAAATGAAAGTTTCTGGATTTATGGGTCCCCAGTTATTCATCCTTTGCACTCGGGGATATTGGTTTGTGGTGGTAACTCACTTTTAAATATTTCAAGTAGCTTTCAAGTTGTAAAAAAAAGTGGTAATTTATGTGTTGCATAAATTAGGTGCATAAAAGAGGTGAAGCACTGCCCTGACTGTAGGAAAAACTTCAAAGCAGTCTAGAAGAAGTCTGAGCAGTGATTTGGGATTGGGAGTTGGAGCAGGGAAGTTTTGTACTTGCCTGCACAGACCTGAGGGTGAAACAATCCCATCCTGGAATGTTCCAGGCCAGGCTGGACAGGGCTTGGAGCAACCTGGGCTAGTGGGAGGTGTCCCTGCCCATGGCATGAGATGAGCTTTAAGGTCCCTTCCAACCCAAACCATTCTAGGATTTAATAAAAAGGGAAGGAAGGTCTTTTCTGAAGTCACAGCATAAGAAACATGTCCCTGTGTACACTCACACAGAGATCCCAAACAGCTGCTGTTTGACGTGTTTTGACAGAAGATTCACAGCTCCCTTTTTTCCATCCATAGAGGAGCAATGTAGCACCATTCCAAAAATGTCATGGAGCTGTGATTTAGAGGTTAATGAGCTCTTGATCTATTGTTCTTGTCAAGCAACCACTTTTAGTTGGAGAGAAGTAAATTAGATATGATTAGTCCCAGTAGTCCAAGTTTTAGAAATGAAAAGTAATCAAGTAGCAACTTTTTTTTAATTAAAATTCCATCAGAATTAACATAAATTGTCATTATATCCTTTATTTTTTTCTTCTTTCTGTGTTTCTGAGATTTTTATCTCCTTAAGAGTTAACTACAAGCCCGCAGTCTCCCAGGAAAACAGAAAAAGAAACAAACCAAGAGACAAATGTTTTTACAGCACATGATCTGTAATGAATGATTAAGTAAAACACTTTGTGTAAAATTATGATGTTAATAATGATTCTGTCCCTTTTAATTTATTAGATATTCTCCATGCTGGTAGGGTTGATTTTGATAAAATGGAGCAGCCCCTGAGTTTGTGTGAGGGTTTTATTTTTAGAAATCCTTCTTTGAAAGAACAAATTTCCTAGATACTGCTGCTCCTGTAATTATGTACAAAACCAATCACTCATTATAGTTAGGATACATTATCTTCTAGACAGATGAGGCTAAATAAGCAACACATTAATAATTCATCCTGCAGTTCATTATGCATGTGTATGCATGCTTTGTAGCTGAAATAAGCACCTCATCAACCTGATGCCAACCCTTAAACAATAGTTCTGTGTTATTGCAGCCACATTCAAGTTTACGCTTGTTAAACTGCTACTTGGATTATTTTATCAAGCATTCATTTATTTGTGGTCCCCCACTGCAGAGAACAGATTTTGGAAGCTCCTTTTTTAAGTTAATGACTTGAGCAATGGGTGTTATTAATTCTCAGAATATTATAAACATGATTAATTTTCAGGCAGAGATGTATTAGATCAGGATTTCGGCGACGTCAACTTAAATGAGTCAGTGTCAAAACAAATATCATTGGAGAGAAAATACTGTAAATTACTGATTCAACATGGAGTGTCCCTGCTCCAAGGGAACAGTCCAGCAGTAAAATAACACCAGGAAAGCCCTGGCTTGGGAGAACAGCTCTGCTCAGAGCTGCTCAGGGCAACAGCTCTTCGGCCTAAGCACTGATAAGGGTTTAAACTTGATGCAGCTCTACCTGGATCCAGGGGGGAATGGTTTCCCATTGCCAGATGGGATACTGGGAAGGAATTCCTGGCTGGGAGGGTGGGGAGGCCCTGGCATAGGTTGCTCAGAGAAGCTGTGGCTGCCCCTGGATCCCTGGAAGTGTCCAAGGCCAGGTTGGACGGGGCTTAGAGCAACCTGGGCTAGGGGCTTAAAGCAACCTGGGCTAGGGGAAGGTGTCCCTGCCCATGGTTGGAACAAGATGAGCTTTAAGATCCCTCTCAACCCATTCTATGATCTCACAGGGCTCAGTGACCATGAAGCTGTGAAAATACCAAAATGTGGTTCCTAAAGAGCAATTCTGTAGATCTGATCTGGAATACAAGGTTTTACAGATTTACAGGGATTTAAATTTGCTGCATGAAAATGTCTGTGTTCAGTAGACACTGTGATGAACAGGAATTCCTCCACACTTACATGAGTTCACTGGCAAAAATCCATTTATAGAATCACAGAATCATGGAAGTCTGGGTTGGAAGGGACCTTAAAGCTCATCGTATTCTACCCCCTTTGCATGGGCAGGGACACCTTCCACCAGCCCAGGTTGCTCCAAGCCCTGTCCAACCTGGCCTTGGACACTTCCAGGGATTCAGGGGCAGCCACAGCTTCTCTGGGCAACCTGTGCCAGGGCTTCCCCACCCTCACAGGCAGGAATTCCTTCCCAGTCTCCCATCTGAACCTTTCCTCTTTCAGCTTGAGGCCATTCCCCCTTGTGAAAAGTCAACAATTTCCCATTTAGCTGTTGGGTTCTGGGATAAACTGGTATGAACTGGTCTGGAAATGAGGAATGCTGTGTTGTTCTCTGCAGCCTGCCCCGGTGAGCCCCCGCTGTGCTGTGGCCAGCACTCAGCTCAGGCACTCCAACCTCTCTGAGACCTCCTACAACGTCCTCCTCCAGAGGTGTAAAGCTCGTGGGGTTGGATTTGACCTCCAGGTACGAACGGGGGGAAAAAGGAGAAAATGTGATATTTGCTCTGCAGAAGTTTTGTAGGAAATTCTCGTGTGGTACAACCACTTAGAGCAACGTAAATCACAGGGTTGTGAAGGTTGGAAAAGACCTTTAGGGTCATCAAGTCCAACCATCAACCCAACACCACCATGTCCACCATTAAATCGTGTCCTCACCTGCCACATCCACATGTTTTTTAACACTTCCAGGGTTGGTGGCTCCACCACATCCACGGGCAGCCTGTTCCAATTCTTCACAACCCTTTCCATGAAAAATTCTTTCCTAATATCAAATCTAAATTTCACATCTAACATCTTCCATGTTGCCAGTGTCAGTGATGACCCAGAGCTGAAGAACAATGAAAGTTTGTGTCCCATGTATATCTAAGGTGAAGGACAGGCTTTGAGAACAAGAGAATAAACACATTTTCTCTGTCCTTAAACTTAAGTGTGTGTAAGGCTTTTAGGGGTTAACCTGCCTGTAGAGATAAAAATAAGGGGATAATTTTTAAGATACTTTTGACCACCTTTAGTGCTTAGGAATAAAAGTACTTGCTGTTGAATAGACTCTGCTGTAGAGCAATAATCTACTTACACTGAGCATGGATCCCTTACACACAATTCCCAACTAACCCTTTTAGCTTAGTGTGTATACCTAGTGTCCCTGTGTAACACATTTATTACAATTACCATTATTTTAGGAATAAATAAAGCAACTTTTTTTTATTTAACAGGAAAAACAGGGAACTGTTTTTATCCTGTATGAAGACCAGAAGAGACACAGCCTGGGAATGATGTGAGTAAGGATTGTCCCTTCCCCAGGGTGACAAACAGCTGGATGGGAAGGGAAGGGATAAGCTGAACACCATGGCTTGGGGTCACCAACTGTCACCTCCTGCTCAGAAAAGTGTAAGATTGGCCTCTGGGAAAGTTTTAGGGAGACTTTAAGCATTTTAGGAATCAAAGAATTTGAGGAGTGTGCTGAGCCCAAAGGCTGTGAGGGCACTGCAGGCTCAGGACCTGCTGGAATTGGCTCCAGGAGAGCTGGATTCACTGGCAGGAGCAATGGCTCACATGGATTAGTACAGGCTTACTTTTTACAGGCAAGGTTATTAAAAACCTGACTTCCATGAGGCAAAGAGGGTGAAGTTTAGTGCCTTTTTGTATTGATTTCCTAAAGTGCTGAGTGGCACTCAGGGAAGTTAGGAATTCTTTAGACACATGGACCTGCCCCCAAGAGGTCTAAGAAAGCATAATCTGTAAAATTCTACTGTTCACTGACTGCAAACCCCTCCTCAGAGGGAACTTAGGTAAAGCTTCCTGCCAAAATTGGGATGTTGGAGTGTTTGAAGGATGTTTGAATGAGTGAGGGGCTGAAGTGTTCTGCTCTCAGCCTGTTCTGTATTCCTTTGATGCTGGAGCTGTTCCATTAATGACCTGGATAACAAAACAGCTTCCTTGAGTGCTGGATGTGCCTGCAAGGACTGTGGAGGGCAGGAATAGAATTCCAAATGATCTCAACAAATTGAAGGAATAGTATGTGAAACATAGAATTAGATTTGGTTGGAACCAAGTGCAAGAAATCACATTTAGAGAGGAGCAATGAATATGAGGAACAAGTAGGTTCTCAGGATCTGTGAGTCAAACTGCCTGCAAGCCACAGAGTCAGGATCTTATGGAAAAACTGTGTATCCTGGGAGATGCTGGAAGTTATCCTTTCATTCTGCTGAGAGGGAGGCAGTGAAAATGTTTAGGGTTCTAGAGAATGTGACTGATAAGGAAAGGCTAAAGGAGGAGGAAGAGGCAGAAGTGGGATCTGCCAGCCATCTCCAAGCCTCTGCAAGAAGGAAAAATGTCATTTCCACATCTTTGGTAGTAGGATAAGAAGAAAGGAACTTAACTCACAGCAAGGGAGATTTCTGTTGAGCATCAGAAAAATTCCTGGTGTGAGGGAAGAGAAGAACTAAGGAGGTTGTTGGGTGGGGTTGTCACTGAGGAGCAGCTGAGACAAACCTCTGTCAGGATGATGGACAGAGCATTGATCCCTCCCCTGGCACTGGGAATGCACCCAATGGTTCCTAAAGATTGTTCCCAGGGCTGGGATTCCTCCAGCCTGCCCTGGGCTCCTGGGGAGGAGGGCACTGGTAGCAGCCAAGGGAGGCAGGTTTGTTTAAAGCTGAGATATTTCTGTGCTGTTTTGCTCTCCCATGATGGAGCTGGAAGATACATTTGAATGAAAATCACTGAAAAAGAGCTTGTAAAATATGTACATGAGATGTTTAAAAAGTGATTTAGATATCTGAAAGTGTTCCACAGAACCCTCCCAACAGCTGCTGCTGCTGAAAGGTGAGCTCTCTCCTTCCTTCCCAGATCCCAGTTATGGAGCCTCTTCCCTCCTGTCCTGGTACTTTCACACCTCTCCAGGAGCTGATTCAGCTCAGTAACTCAGCAGAAAGCTTTTTTTCTTGGACATAACAATACCTCTTGCATCACCAGCTTGAGTTGGCAGTTATTAATGTGTTACCAGAATACTCTCAAGTGTCTTTGCCCTGCATCCTGATCCCAGTTTTGCCTGATTTTCAGTGCAATTTCATGGTCTTAGTTTGGAAATATTTTCAAGAATTTAAGATAGGGTTTATAAAACTCTTAATACCTGAAACATCTCTGAGAATTATCTATTTTATGACATCAGAAATCCGTTGTCACTTCCAGTAAATGAGGTACATTAATTCCTCAGTGTAATTCCCTGTTCCATAAGGTCTGTATGTACCACTGGGAAACCAAACCCTCAAAACCTGCAACAATCTGAGAAATGCTGACACTGCTGACATTTCTCTTTCACAAATTCTAGGCTGAAGCAACAGTTCTTCTTAACTATTGTGGGTGTTGAAAGTGTTCTGCTCTCTCAGTTCTAACTCAACAGCAGCCTTTTATTTGGAGAAGCCGAAACCTCTCTGCCTACTTCTGCTTAAGTTGATTAATAAAAATTATTTATTACACAAATCCTTCCTGTCGACAAGTTAAAATGGAGCCTCATCTTTCATATCTCCCTGAAGATTGCCACCTTGTGAGATTGAAAATCCTCATTAAATTCCAGCACCAGGCAGGCACAAATGAGAGGGCGATTGTTTTTAAGCATGTGAAGGGAATCATTGGGAAACTCATTTGTTTGGATATCATTAACAGAACAATCGGAGAGGATCTCCAGGGGGTCCTCCTGACCTTTGCTCGCAATCTCTTCATCATCCATCAAGAAATATCAGCACCTAATATGCAAGGCGAGACCAATTTTAAGGTGAGGTGTTAATTAACTAACGATCCCGGGTAATTTCTGTACAAGGCCTGCAAATACCTCATGCTGGATCATAAACAAGTGCTAAACCATTCCCTTTTCATCCTTAGTGCCGGGTGTTTTACAGTGTCTGGGTCAGTGTAGGCAGCCTCCCACTGAACCTGTTAGTTAAATTTAAGTTTGAAACTTTTGCTTTGAAAAGAGACAAACTCCAGCAGGAAACTATTTGTAATCTAATGCTCCTGAGTGTCCTTTGGAAGAGCAAAGGAGCTGTTGGCACTGCCTCACACAGTTCTGTCACAATTGCCTGCCTGATTTTCAAGGGACACCATCAAGGTAAGAATCTGAAATTAGAAACAAACTTCCCAGTTGATAACAGCTCCTTGGATTATTAACACTGATTTCTTTTAAGCAGCAGCCACCACGTACTTAATCCATTAGTTCCCATCCCTCGATTTCCCAAGTGGATTCTGTTCCCAATTTTCTCCGCTCTTTGTCCTGATCCGTGTGCTGGAGGATGCTCCAGGGTGGAGAGGGGGAAGGAGGACAAAGCAGAGGGGCTGGACAGGCTGGGGCTGTTCCCCCAGGTGTGCCCCCCTCTCCCCCAGAGCTGCTCTGGGCCGACCTCGCTGGAAAAGGAGCCAGGAAAGCAATAATGAATCCAACCCCGTGCCCTGGAACATCACTCCTCACAATGCTGCTTTTTCATTCCAGAGAATTGCTGAGCTTCCCACGGGGAGTCCTTTTGCTGAGCTACATCACCTTTAACTTGATAAAAAGTTTCTAAGATCCTGTCTGTGAGTGTTTTGTGAAAGGTCGAGGGGAGCTGCGTTAGAGATTTATATCTTAAATCACATCACGTAATTTATATCAGTCCTCCCACTCTGACTAGACTTTCCTCTGACAAGCAGAGTGTGAAATGACAGATTTTAGGAAAGACATAATTAAATTTCACAACGTTGCAGAATAAACAACAACAAAAAAATCCCTTTTTTCAATGTGAGAGAGTGAAAAGAAGCCACCGAAGAAAAATATAAAAGGGAACTTTTCTTCATTGTGAGTTAACATATGTGAAATAAAACACCTGTTAGTTAATTAGAAGCACAAATTGTATTTTTATTTACCTGAGCTTTGTACGTATTTACTAATAATTCCCCCAACTGTCCCCAAAGTAACAGTAAATTTAATTGGTGCATCCTGTCCTGTGTAAGTGTCTTTACCTGTTCCAGGCAGGCACTGCCAGCTGGGGCTGCTGGATTTCATTATAATGCCCATTAAATAACTTGTATTCCTTGAATCTCTTGCAGATGGCAATTCAAGATATTGAAGCAATTCTAGGAGTTACAGCAGAAAACAAACTGAAATTGGAAGAAGAGCAACCTTGGGAAGCAGATGCTCTGAAAGAATAGTTAACAGAAAATGTTTAAGTGCCTGATTCCTTATGCTTCTGGAAGTGCTTCCTCATCTGTAAGAACAGGTTTGGTTTTTTCCTCCTGGGTTGGTATTAACTGAGACAGAACATCTCCATCATTTCTGGGTGTGGTGTTTGGAATAGCCCTTCATTCCCAAAAAAACCCTGTTGAAGAGCAGGGAATCATCCTGATGCTCTTCGTGTTCCTGTTGCTGAAGTTCAGTGTCTTGTTTTAAAATCTTATTAATGGGGTCACAGTGTCACTAAATCAGAGGAGGAGATCAGTCTCCACTGAAAAGAGCCCTGAGACCCCAGATTCCCTTTCCAACAGATTGTGTTCTGAAACAGATTCCTGGCAGGAAAGTAGGGACAGGGTTAAACCTGTTGGAGTGAGTCCAGAGGAGGCACCAAGATGATGAGAGGGATGGAGAAGCTCTGCTGTGAGGAAAGGCTGAGGGAATTGGGATTGTTCAGCCTGGGGAAGAGAAGACTCAGGAGACTTAACTGTGGC
Source organism: Lepidothrix coronata (assembly GCF_001604755.1). Classification (NCBI taxonomy): domain Eukaryota; kingdom Metazoa; phylum Chordata; class Aves; order Passeriformes; family Pipridae; genus Lepidothrix; species Lepidothrix coronata. The sequence continues at coordinate 499,748 of NW_016690356.1, read as the reverse complement.
CTTCCAGGACCTGAAGGAGCTACAGGAAAGATGGGGAGAGACTATTTACAAGGGCCTGGAGTAACAGGACCCAGGGAATGGCTTCCCACTGCCAGAGGCAGGGATAGGTGGGATACTGGGGAGGAATTCCTGGCTGGGAGGGTGGGCAGGCCCTGGCACAGGTTGCCCAGAAAAGCTGTGGCTGCCCCTGGATCCCTGGAAGTGTCCAAGGCCAGGTTGGATGGGGCTTGAAGCCACCTGGGATAGGGGAAGGTGTCCCTGCCCATGGCAGGGGTGGGACGGGATGAGCTTTAAGGTCCCTTCCCACCCAAACCATTCCAGGATTCTTCTGCCTGTAAGTGCCACCTTAATTTAAACACCATCTTCTCAGTCAGCCCAGCAAACCACGTTCCTCTTGGAACTGACTGTCCTTATTGTTGTGCTGCTATTTCCATTCTCTACAGATTTTTGCAGCAGTTGTTTTATGTTCATTTTCAAATTATCAAAAATAACAGTAATAGCACTAATTCATCAATAAATCCTGCAAGGACCATTATAATTCCACTTGCACTGTGATTCCCAGGGTTCCATGATTTTTGCAGGTCTCTCCATCAGATAGGTTTTGTTATTTTAGATATTTTTTTGTCACAGTTGCTGTGCACTATATTAAGGCCAACAGTTACATTTGTAAAATTATCTTTAGTATTCCAAGAAAGAGCACACTCTGATTTTTCTTATAGAATCTTCTTTTATTATAGCATCTTCTCCCTGGGATGGAGACTATTATCCCAGGCATGGCAAGTGTCTTTGAGATTACTTCCCAAAAAACTCAGGGAAAACCAGTTTTAAGACAAACACTGAATGTGACCGAGCAGTTGCACCAGATCAGTGCCCAGTTTTTCCAATGCTGAGTCTTTGATCCCAGAACATCCCACATTATCTTTTGTGTAGCCTTTTTTGCTTCCACTTTGGTCACAGAATTAATTAATTGCAGATGAGAACATTTGCATAAATGCTGATCCCTGCTTCAGACAAAAATCCAAGACAGTATTTTTGTTTAATTCCTGGTTGGTTTTTTTTTCCTTTTTAATACATAATCTCAGTCTCGTCTTGGGTTTGGATATAGCAGAGCCCACACAGATTTCTTCTGAGGTGGAACTGAGCTGGATTCTGAAGGGTTAAGGGAAAACCAAGCCTTGATCCAAGCCAGAACAACATAAGGTCTGAGAGGCTCATTAGTTCACTGGCACTTAATAGACTGCAGTGTCCTGGGAGGAAATGAAACCTGCACTTCCTTCTGGCTTTGTTCTATCCTGACAAAAGAAAACTGTACCTGTTTTTGCAGGAAACAAGTGACCTGAAAGTTCCCGTGGTGAGAGAGATTTCTCGGCATGTGCAAAGTGTGAAATGTATTTGGAGGGGGGGGGGAAAAAAAGTTTTTAATTACTATTAACACTTCTGAGCCTTGAGCTGAGGGAAGGATTGAAACGGCTTGACAGTCTCTCACATTCCACTCCCATGCTGTTGGTGCCAAAAATTTAGGGGTTTTAGGAATACAGCAGATAGAAAATGAAATTAAAATCTTTTTTTTTAGAAAAAAAAGGTGATGTCCACAGCTGGAAATGAAGGTGTGTGTTCAGCTGACAGCACCTTGTGGATTTTGGTTTTGCAAGAATTGATGTGCTGTCTGGAGAGAGGTTGTTCTTCTGGGGGAACATTACCTGGAGCTGATGATACTGGAAACTGGGGCTCCTGTTTTAGGTAGTTGGGTTTAAAGCCCTGTATAAAAGTGAAAAAAACTAAGACATTCAGCCACGTTGCTACATTTAGAATGACAGCTCTTTTGCACAGAGCAAAAATGCAGTTCTTCAGCACATCCACCTCATCGAAACGGACAGTTCAGGGGAATTTACCACCTTCCAGCCAGGTTAAGGTAACAAATCCCTGGATTTTTAAGACTAACCTGGTCCTCAGCATTTCACAGCGATTACTGAACATCAGTTTAAGGAACATCAGTTTAACATTGGGATGCTGTAGATCTGAGGCACCCCCTGTTACAGTGTATGGATCCTCTGTATGTCATTTTGGACTGCACATTTTGTTACAGCACTAAAGATTTAGGAACTGCAATCATTGACAGCCTTCATTAATGTAATTTAATATATTGTGACCATGAGGTAACTCTTAAGCTGCACTACCTTAGTTCAGCTGCATGACCCACAGTACCAGACTCCACCTTTTCTAAGCTCAGTCAGTGTTGCCACTAATAGGTAAATATATATATAAATTAAGATATTAAAACTAACTATATGCTTCATTAATTATAGGAAGGTGAACTTGAGTCAAATTTGTTGCTGGCAATGATGAATAATTACTGGTTCTCCCCACAAGTAGTACATTACAGTAAATAAACAGGGCACATTGTTGGGTAGTAATTGATTAATTAGCTAGTTCATACCAGATAGCTCAGTGGTTTAAGATTGCTGAGTTTGAGATATTGCTTGCAATTATTGAAAGGAAAAAGCTGTTTCTATTTCTCAGTTTTCTGCCTTTTTTTCCTTCAAATACAATGTTTAATGGTTCAAAACCTTGACTTTTATTTAGAAAAATGGAATATGGGAATATTTCTCTTCGAGAGGTGTCTGACACTTGAAGAATTTTTCGGGTGGTATTGTTATGGAGTGTGATTTTAAAATATTTCTCTTTGAAGGAGTCTGACACTTGAGAGAAGGATTTTTTTAGGGTTGTGTGACTGTTAATTTTCACTACATAAAATCAATATAACTGAATACACTTTCTCCTCAGCACAGGTGAACCTGGTGCATGCTGCAGGTACAATACAGAGGTGGTTCTGGAAGCATGTCAGTGCCAACAAACCCCCTTTAAAAATGTAATTGCCCTTTTTTTTGGTGATGTTTTCACTGGTCCCTCTGTCTGGGTGGGGCTCAGGGTGACCCTCGCCCCTCAGGTGGGGCCGTTTCACCTCAGCGTGTCTGTCACAGAATCACGGAATCAGAGGGGTTGGAGAAGCGCTCCCAGCCCATGGATCCCCCCTGTGC
>NW_016690356.1:434161-495740 GCF_001604755.1 Lepidothrix coronata | reverse complement strand
AGCTGGAGGCCATTCCCTCTCCTCCTGTCCCTTGTTCCCTGGGAGCAGAGCCCGACCCCCCCCCCCCCCCCCCCCCCCCCCCCCCCGGCTCCCCCCTCCTGTCAGGGAGCTGCAGAGCCAGAAGGTCTCCCCTGAGCCTCCTTTTCTCCAGGCTGAGCCCCCCCAGCTCCCTCAGCTGCTCCTGCTGCTCCAGCCCCTTCCCCGGACACGCTCCAGCCCCTCTCGGTGTCCCTGCTGTCATGAGGGGCCCGGCCCGGCCGCGCTCGGGCCCGGCCCGTCCCCGCCCGCCGGCGCAGGCGCGGCTCTGCCCGGCCCGGCGGCCCCGCGGGATGCGGGCGCTGCGGCGGCTGCACGAGGCGGTCCTGGCGCTGCTGCTGTGGCGGGGCCCGGCCCCGGCCCGGCCCGCGGCCTCGGAGGTGCTGAGCCAGCACCTGCGGCAGCGCCGGCTGCCCCACTGGACCTCCTTCTGCGTCAAGTACAGCGCGGTGCGCAACGACCAGTTCGGGCTCTCGCACTTCAACTGGCCCGTGGACGGCGCCAACTACCTGGTGCTGCGCACCGGCTGCTTCCCCTTCATCAAGTACCACTGCTCGCGGGCCGCGCCGCAGGACCTGGCGCTGCAGAACGCCGCCTTCACCGCGCTCAAGGCGCTCAACGCCGGTGAGCGCGGCCCGGCCGGGCCCTCTGGGGCCGCGGGGGACGGGGAGAGCCCGGGGAGGGCAGGGCGGGATCGGGCAGAGCCTGAGGGGGAGCGGCGGCGGGGGAGGGCCGGGACGGTGGCGCTGAGCGGGGAGCTCCGGCCCCTTTCCTTGTCCCCCTCTCCTTGCCCGCCTCTCCCTCTCCTCCTTGTCCTCCTCTCCTTGCTCCCCTCTCTTTCTTCTTCTCCCCCTCCCTCTCCTTCCTTCTCTCCCCTTGTTCCCCTCTCTTTGCCCTTCTCCCCTTCCTTCTGCCACCCTCTCCTTGTCCTTCCCCTCCTTGACTCTTGTCCCTCTTCTCCTTGTCCCCCCCTCCTTGTCCCTTGTTCCTCTCTCCTTCTCCCCTTTTCTTTTTCCCCTTCTCCATATCCCTTTCCCCCTCCTGCCCCGCTCTCCCTGTCCCCGTCCCCTCGTCCCCCTCCTTGTCCCCCTCCTTGTCCCGGAGCGGGCTCCGTGAGCTCAGAGAACCCCCCGAGCTGCGGCTCCGGGAGAAGGCAGAGCTGTAAATCGATACTGGGGGAGGTTTCACCGAGTTCGTGTTTCTCCGGCCACTTGTGAGAGCAACAAATCAAACGCGCCAGCGCTTGGTGTTTAAATGGCTCTCACCTTTAGTACGGAGCGTTTTCCATCTGAAAATCTGGATGCCGTGGATGAAGTTCTGACCTCTGAGCGAATACACAAACATCAGCTGAAGCCAAACTCTGGTTCTGGGCTAATCTTTGCCTCTTCCACACCGGCAGTGTCTGCTTTGATCCTCATGTGCTGCTGGAATATAAATCCTTACAATAAAAATGCTCCGTCAGCACTTCATCATTAATATAAAAATAAGTATAAATAAGTTTTGAAACACGTTCATTCAAAACTTTGGCTGTGGATACAATGCTTATAAATGCTGACAGTGACAGTGGCATAACATTTCATAAGTTTGTTGTTTTCATATTTATTTTTTAAAAATCTCCTTCACTTTACAAGTGGTCAGTGACTTTTTTTCAAAACATGTCTGCTAGTCTTCATTTTCTGATCTTTCCAGACTGATCTAGTGAGAAAATACAATCACAGAGACTGATTTTGTAAGAACAACTTTAAATTTGGGGTTTTTTTCCCCTCCATCCAGTCAGACCTTTTATCTTTCTCACAGCTCCCTGCAGGTAGATTTAAATTATGGGAAAACATGATTAAAAAGTCACCTCTCCTCCTTCACAATCTTGCTTAAGCATTTGGATACTTCAAGCACGTTAAATGTGGTGTTTTCTGAACCTTTCTGGATTCAAGGCCTAAATCCATCTCCATTTTTCCTTCTATAATAAATAAAATATTGTCTGTAATAGATGGGTAACTTGGCAGTGCTGAAAAATATGTCACTTTTTGTATATAAACCTTTCTGCCCGTTGCAGTTCTGTTGGGGTTGGGTCTGATTTTCCCAAGGGCAGCTTCATGTTCATCTGTGAACTCACTGCCTGTTTTCCATCCTGTCTCTGCTCTGATTCATAGACAAACTCTGATAATGTAGTGGATGTCCAGGGAGTTTGGGTTTAGTGTTTATATATTTATATATATATATGTTTATATGTTTGTGTGTTTATATATATATATATATAATTGGTAGAAATCAGGCTGTGTGCGTGACCATGTTTCACTCATTTCATATCATTATCCTCCTGTTTTCTTTTTCTCATAATTCCTGTGTATCCCTGCTTTTCTTTGGCTATTTCCTGACTCCCGTGTGCTCAACACACAGAAAGGGTGTTTTGTCCTGTGAGCTGCCTTTGAGGAAAGGCAAAATTATGAAGCAGCTTTTCCAGGAATGCTTTCCCTCTCGTTTCATTTTGGAGTCCTCATTTACTATCAATTTGCAGTTTAATTTTCCCTGCCTTGCTCTCTTTGTACGTAACATGTTTTTGTCTTTCCTTAGGCATCCCAACTTTACTGTATGGAATTGGCTCCTGGTTCTTTGCCAGTGTCACAGAGACTGTTCAAACGAGTCACGGCCCAGTTACTATTTATTTTCTAAATAAAGAAGACGAAGGAGCCATGTACTGAACTCAGGCCTTCAAGTCCCTGTTGTTTGGTGGTTTCTGCTGCAAATATTTGCTCCCTTTGACTAAAAAGAACTGAAGGAAACTGTTATTTTCTTACAGTGCATCCTCATTTTTAATGTGCTGGTTCAAGAAGCTTCCTGGACTTTTTGGTCATGAGAGATTTATTTCTGCAGAGGTCAGTAAAGTTGAAAAGGTAGAAGCTTTGGGAGAAGAATTAATATTTCTAAGGGGGTTTATGGCAGTCACTGACTGGTGCAGCTTGTGATAATTTAAAGATCATTTACCAAATTAGAGAACTGCCTGTGGACAAGTAAAATGTGAATATGAACACACTGGCATTTTCAGAATGTCTCTGAAAAGATGAAGCTGCTCAGGTTTAGACTCTTGACAGGATGTTTCACAATGCACTAATTGTTAGAGTTGGAACTTTGAATGAATGAATTTGTGGCACTGACTTTACAATCACCTGGAAGAGCCTGAGAAGTTCAAAATGGCTGTATCACATTTCTTTAAATGATATTTAAATAAAAAAATCTAAAATACATTTGATGCTTGTATCTTTTGCAATTCTTGGAACTCCAGGTGTGTTATTATTTTTAATTTTAATTGCTTTTTAGGTAAGTAACAAAACCTAAGTGATCTAGAAGATTCAGTCCCCTGTGCTAATTTACAAATTGCTGATATTTTTAATTAACACAGGAGAATAAGAACACTACTCTCATTTTTTTGATGCAAATAACTGATTTCTCCAGTTTTAACAGCAAAACTTACAGGCACGTGTAATGACAGAATGACTTCAGCTGGAAACCTGGGCAGAGAAGAAGCTTTTGGGGAGCTGTTTGGATAGTGGAAATATGGAATTATTGGGCATTAATTTCAAACAACAGAGAGACCTGTACAGGATCTATTACTGGTGCTTGGTTTTAGTGCCAGCAAATAATGCTGTTGGTTCCAAATCCCACGTCTGGTGACGTAAGTTGGTCATTCCAGTTTTCATAAGTGGGAAAATAAACGTAAAATTGGCAGGTGCTGGTTTTGGAGGGTAACCTCTGCTCCTCAGTAAGTTATTATCAAGCTTTGACTACAGGATAATTTCATTTAAATACTTTCTCCTGAATTCCGTGGAAGTGCTTCCCACTTAATGAAGTGCAGCTTTGCTAAAAGCGACACTAAGCACTTTAATCAGAGAAGTTTCATTTTGTTTAATTTTGGAGCCTGTTCTTGACACAAGTTTACTGTGTCTCCAAGATGAAGAGATGGGATTACAAGAACCCTCATTAATAATAAAAGTTGCTCTTAGCATCTTCCCAGAGCTGATTTTCCCCGTGAAAGAACGGCAGCTCATAAGTTTAAAGTCAAATACTGCTCATTCATTGCCACGGAGCTCGTCAATACCTGGCTGTAAAGGTTTGGGCTCAACACAGGCTTGATAAAATGGTTTTTAATTACCAGACCATAAATACAGCACTTCATTGGAGCTGGTGCTGCTCTCACTGCAGCTTGTTTGATTTCTGATAATGGGCACTGCTGACTTTGCTTACCTGTTTTTCAATAACTGCAGGCAACACGCCTCCTTGTCCATACGGTGATGGGCAAGGCTCCTTGGAGAACATCTCTGACAAACTACCCTATTGATCCCTGCAATTCTGTGCTGCTCACAGCATTAAATAGGGCCCTGATTTCTTGTTCAATGATCTCACTGTGTAACAATTAAGCAAATGTAATATTTTCTTGTATTACATGAAAATCAATAGACCTCTTGCTCTTACGAAGCTGATCGTGCTGAAGGATGAACTGGAAGATGTCTGAGGGCAGAGTGCAAATATAATATCATTTATTCCTTTCATTAAGGCTCGTGTGGGAGCTCTTACAGGATTTCAGAGGGAAAATTGGCTGTTTATGAGGGATAACGCTGGAGTTATAATAATTTTCAAGTATGAATATAAACCTACTTGCTTTTCTTCAAAGGTAGAACGTTTCATCTGACTTTCACTCTCCTTTTGCCATTAGTACACGCTGCTTAGTGTCTCTTTTTTATCACTTAGGTTTTGGCTTGAATGCAGGATGGAAATACTGGGGGCCAAGAGGATTCACAGCACCTTGTCCCAAAACTTTCTTGGGGGGAATAACTGATCCACAAAATGACCCTTCTGCCTTTACAGGTTTGCTCTTCCATTTCAAACAAAGTCTGAGTTCATCTCCTAAGCCTTAATTATCTCTGCCCTATTCAAGAATGATGTTTAAATGAGGGAGAGCCGATGTTAAGAAGCCAGAGAGCTTTGTTTCACCTCACTTAACTACTTCAGAGAGATGAAACCTCAGCCTAAACCCAGAGGATCAGGTGGCTCCTCCTCGTAGCATCTCTTTAAACAATAATGACTGTTGGGGGCATCTTAACCCGAAGGAGCTCTTGGTGTTCCACCTCACCCGGGGTCAGGGGGCTCAGGTATCCCAGTTAAACTGTGCTACTGTAAATTAATGGAAAATGTAACTGCTCTGCTGAAAGATCAATGTCCAATAAGGGCTGCACAATCAAATCTTGTTGTGATGATTGAGGCCCTTAATTGCCTCTCAAAGATAAGGTGGTGATCAACACACGAGGAGCTGCTCTTTGTTACCGGTTCAATGACATGCTAATGAGAGCAGCCAAGGCAGGAGCTTTAACTACTTATACTTATTAAATCTTATGTTTGCTGTGAAAAATGACTTAAGCCCCACAATCGATGAAGCCCAGGTCTTAATTACTATATTTCACTTTTATACCTTTTTTGTATGTTTGACAAATGTTTCACCACAGGCTCTGTGCAGCTCTAATGAGAGTTACCCCAAGAAATGTTTTTTTTTCCGGTGGTGTCTCCTTCCAGTGGTGGTAACACAGGGGTGGTTTGGTTGTTTGAAAGAAGTTTTGTGACTAGGAATGCAAACAGGGGCCAGGCAGCTCATCCTGCTTAAATATTTTTGGATATAACATCACCCCTTGTACCACTGGTTGATGTAATCCTTGCTAAACCTCCAGGTGGACGTGAAGTTCTTACCTTTTTGTCCCATTGTAAATTAATATTGGATTTAGATACTAGTCAGGGTTGATATTCCCAAGTGTATTTGATTAGTGCTCTCTTATTATCTCAAAAATCATTTCTCCACTCTTCAGGGACACCTGGAGCCACCTGACCTTCCACTGACTTGAGCAGAAGTTGGATCTGTCCTCAACTTACCTTTTGTATTGACCTAAATCTCTTTGCAAACCAGAATTAAAGATCTCCCTGATGTACATTATTATTGAATAAAATTTAGCTATTTCTTAATAGTTGAATGCCCTCAGGCCTCTGCTTTAAAGCAACTTTGCCTGAAACAAAGGAGAATTTGCTTCATATATTATTTACTTTGGCCATTTAATTTAAATTGCCTTTTGCTGTAGCTCCTTACTCATGTTCACTGCAGAGAAGTAAGTTAATAAATCTGAGAGTTGTCTTGATTTCTTTCCCTGGTTCTGGAAACAGATGTCAGGTTACACTTTTTGGGCTGTATTTTTCAGTTTAAATACACCTAAGAAAAAGTGGCAACTCCACCATTGCATCAAGGGGATGTAGAACTAAAATTGTCACTAATACATCCCAAGTTTGTTTAAAAGATTTATTTCTAGAAAAGAATAAGATGTTGGTTTTGCATTTAAGTCTTTTAAAAAGCAAAATACACACGACTTAGAGTGATTTCAAAAGCAAATTGCATCACTTTAAGCACAGTTTATGAGCCCTGTTCTAGTTCATTAGAAAACCAATCTATTACTTTCAGTGATATTAATAATCTTAATAGAATTAACACCACAAAACATGATTAAAAGCAATCCTGTGGACAAGAAGTTTGATCAAGGAAACTTCCAAGCTTAAAAGGTAAGTTTCAAATTTTAACACCTGATTTTTACCAGGTTTAACCCCCAAAGCTGGTTTTATTCTTACAAGAAGAAATGCCATCAGATCTCATTGTAACGTGCTTAGTGATTCATGGGCCTGGGTATCCACGTGCTTGGTGAGATATGAATTATTTAGCAAGAAAAATCACAATAATTTTGTTGTTACTCAAGAATTTATAGGTTGACAGAAAAAACAATTATGCAGCCCCTGCAGCTGGTGGGGGGACAGAACATCATTAACCACACACAGCCACTGTGGCCCAGGCCAACTGCTGGAGTTACCTCCAAATCGTGTAATCTGCTTTATTTCAATATATCTTCATCATTTAAAGCAAGAACCCAACATTTACTAATTCAGCCTAAATCAAGTTTACCTTTGTTTTGGTTTTTTTTCACTCCAAGAGGAGTTTACTGTGAGGAAGAGCTTTAAAAGATCTATCTGAGGTCTGATTCTGCTCCCCGTGAGTTGAAACGAAGATCAATTATTGAAACTGAATTGAAAATAAGATCAATTATTTCCTGATATTTGGTTCACAAACACTCCTTTGCCTCTTATTCCAGAGAAACTGCAGAGTGACTGGAAGGGCTGGTGGGGAGGCAGTTTTGTGGAAGCTTTAATGCTTAAGGAATGTTAATCCATACATGTATCGATTAGGGTGGAGCACTTGGTGATTCTTTCTAGGAGATGCATTTGAGGGAAGAATATGTTTAGAAAGCCTGGACACTGTTGACCTACTTTTTTCAGGAGCCTGAGGGAATTCAGTTTGCTGCACTCCCGAGCTGTTGGAAGACATGGGAAGGGAAAGAAAAAAGGTGGATTTCACCACGATCCATTATTTTATAAACACGTATCAATGTCTTTTCTAAAGGACAGGAAAACGTGGGCTCCTAAAACAACGATCAGCTGCCATTTTTTCCAGGGAATGAAGAGCTTGTCCTGTGTTATTTTTAATTCCTGCCTGGAAACTGGCACAGGGAGGAAGCAGAGATGATAAACTGAATCCAGTGAACCAAGGACTGGCACATAGATCCTGGTTCCTGGAGTCTGTTTTATATAAACTGTATTGAATTCCACGTAACATGTACTGGGAATACAGCATTCCAAAACATTTTAATAGTTAAATGTTTACTGTTGAACTGTGGTACATAGTAAATACATGTTGTTCCTGTGTCATAACTGGGCAAATTCCAGTAGTAGTGAGGTTAAATTCCCAGAGATGCTGAGCAGGAGCTATAATGAAAATGTAGGACTTTCTGACTCCATCCTCAGCGTCCTTCCTGTGCCTCCTGCCCCTTTTATCCAGGGATCTGAGCCCAGGACTAGAGGAATTTTGGGTCCCAATTTTGGTTGCACACTGTAACTCCTGACAGGAGAGACTGAGCTCCCACATCCCTCCAGCAACAGCAAGGAAAAACCCAGATCCAGATCCTGGAATATTCAAGAATACTACCAGGAGAATTGCTCCTTCCTTCCTCCCTCTTCTTTGGACAGAGTTCTGGTGGAGGGGCTCAAAACTCCATTATATGATATCCGTGGCAAAGATAGAAAATGACTTGGGTTGGGCAACTTTGCAGAGGGAATTAAACAAGCAATAACTCCTTTCCTTACTTTTTTGAAGGCCTTGCAAATCATCCCGATAACCACAGCGCGGTGGGATTTTTCCCGGAGCGCTCCTGTGAGATTCCAACCTAATGATTTTCCTGCCCGTCTGCATCAGCATTTTGCTTTTCCTTGGTAATAAATATTTATTTTTCTTGCCGTGGCCACCTCCAGCTCCCCCCCCCCGTCCTCTCCACGGCGCCGGGAAGCAGCAGAGAGCAGCAGCAGACTGCGAGTAGCGAGTCTGGCACTGCTGGAGAACGTTTCCCCCCCACAAAAACAACCAGAATTTACACCAGTCCCGGGCTGCTCCACTGTCCTCCTGTAATTAAAGAACTGATATATTGTTCCTTTGCAGGTTTCGAATGCTGCTGCATTGTGGATCCACAATAACTTTTGAGGCGTAATTATAAACAGGAAATTACGCGTGGTTCTTGCTGACGGGGTGGCAGCTGCATTTCGTGGGGAAAATCAGCTTAATTGTTTATTAATTAATTAATTATTTTTACTTCTAGGAGCCTTCAACCTCCTGTGTCAGGAACTTTTTAAGAGGAGATTCTCGGGGCGGTCAAACACAGGACTTTGAGGATATTTTATGATGCGTATTAAAAAAAATCATAGATTGTGTTCCTGCATCACAGATTTTCCCCCAACGTCGAGGACAAAAACATAGAATTGGATTTTGGTGACATTCTGTTCTCACAGCAGGAATTCTGCGGGCTGATAAAATAAATATCAACTGTTTGTTTCAAATGCTGCCTTAAGAATGAAAATTTCTGATCAAGCATAGGTTTTAAAGAAGTCTGGCAAAACCAAAGCTGTATGAAAAAAACACATGATTTTATATCTTAAGATATAAAAACCCTTCAAGTTTGATTACACAAATCAGAATGGGGGATTAAGGTTATGATTAGCCCTGGAAAATCTACATAATATTTATGCAAATTTGGCAAATTGAGTTGGTTTTCCCCATAGCCTTGTAAATGAAAAAGACATTTTAGAAAAATTGCAGGTCTATAGAAATTCTCTCATTTTGTGTCCTATTCTTTAAAATTTAATAGAAAATGAGTCTGATTGAAATGAACCTGAGTGAAAGGTACACAGGGACTGCAGGTAAAAGGTTCATTTGAACAGAAAGACGTCTGTGTGGGCAGCACCAGTCCCTTAGATACTTAGGAGTTGGGGCTCTATTAATTTTTAGTGTAGGAACTAAATTATAAAGTTATTGAACAGAGAGAAAATTTATCTCTGTTAATGGCCATTGAAAGATCTTTTTTTTTTTCCTCCTAAAGCTCAAACAAAGTAGAATTCGAATAAGAGGAATCTTGAAGATGTTTCAGGAATTAAATCAAATATACCTCCCACTTCCCCCCCCCCAAATTGATAATATAACTCAAACAGTCCAGTTTGTCGTAGATGATAATGCGAGAGAGTGTGATAAAATGCACAGATCAATAGCCCACAATTGAGATTAATGCTCTGCTGTTAATAAAAAGAAATGGATAGTTTGGAGCTGTGTGGAGGGGAGAGCGTTCCCTGTCACTGGTGTCAGGTGAAAAGCTTGTTTTAAAAACTGAATATAGTGTGTCACGGCTCGGGGCTGTGGTGGGGAGGTGCAGAGCTGTCAAAACACGTTCTTTGCTGCTGTGAAGGACGTGGGATGTGAGGCTTCAACGGGGATTTCTCTCCTCACAAAGCTGGGTCGCGTTTTGGACTGGGCTCGTGTCCCCAGCATCCCTGACAGCCACGGAAGAGCTCAGCAAAGGCAGAATTGCATCTGGGTACCGGTAAAGGAGGTGTTTAGCTGAGAGTTCTGTGATTTGGAAACAGTGATGTTGGTAAAACTGCTCCAATACTTAACTCTTACTACAGATGTTGGGCTGTGCGGGAACACGGGGCAGCCCATTCCCAGTGCCTGGTTTGCTGTGCCGGGACAGGGAGGCACAGACGGACACACCGGGCGAGCGGGACACTCCCGGGGCCACGGGATCATCGAGCCTGGGGGAGACTAAACATCCAGGGAGACTAAAAATCCAGGGCAACCATCACCCTGTCCCCTACACCGCCCCCCTCAACCACGTCCCAGAGTGCCTCGGGAACGCTTCCCTGGTGACTCCACCAGCTCCGGGGGAGGTTCATTCCAACGCAAACTGGCGTTTGGTCCCTGCCGGTGTGTCTGTGTGGGCAGGAGCCCCGGGGGCTCTGAGGGTTCAGACCCCAACTAGAATCACAGAATCAGCTGGGTTGGAAGGGATCTCCGAGATCATCCAGTCCAACCCTTGATCCAACCCCGCCGTGGTTCCCAGCCCATGGCACTGATGCCACATCCAGTCTCTTTTTAAAAATCTCCAGGGACGGAGAATCCACCACTGCCCTGGGCAGCCCACTCCAATGGCTGAGCACCCTCTCTGGAAAGAAATTCTTCCTAATATCCAACCTAACCCTCCCCTGGCACAGCTGAAGACCCAGCCCTCTTGTCTTGCTGATACCTGGAAGAAGAGACCAACCCCCCCCGGCTCCCCCCTCCTGTCAGGGAGTTGCAGAGAGTGAGGAGGTCTCCCCTGAGCCTCCTCTTCTCCAGGCTGAGCCCCCCCAGCTCCCTCAGCCTCTCCTCGCCGGGCACTGCGCGCACGGGCAGCGCCGGGCACCTGGCGCTGCTTTTACAGCAACCCCAGCCCGGTTCGATCCGCCGCCTCAGCTGCGCTTTTCCTGCTCGAACACAAGGAATAACACAAGGCATAAAGGGGGTGGAACTACCGCCGGAGCGCTCCCGCTGCCCGGGGCGGTTTCCCAACCCGGAGCCGCCTCCTCGCCGAACATGGCGCCGCCTCCCCTTCCTCCCCTTCCTCCTCCTCCTCCCCCGCCGCACATCCATCCCCTCCCGCCGTTTTGGTTCCGGGGCAGCGGCTCCTTCCTGCGGGCGGGCGGGCGGCGGAGCCGGGCCCGGGAGCCCTGGGCGGCCGCAGCATGTGAGCGCCGGGGCGGGGATGCTCTGGCTGCTCTGCGGCCCCTCCCGCGCCATGGACGCCCAGGCGCTCGTCATCCGCATCAAGATCCCCGACGGGGCCGCCGTGGACTGGACCGTGCACTCCGCGCCCCAGCTGCTCTTCAGGGATGTGCTGGTGAGCGCACCCGCGGGGGGCAGAGGGGTGGCACGGTGGTGGCGTTGTCATGTCTGCGCCGGGAAGTTTTAGTGGGAAGGAGGTGGAGGGGGACGGGAAGCCCCGTGTGGAATCACCTCCCGCGCCCCTCGCGGGGTTCGGAGCCGAGCTCCGCGCGGGGGTCCCCGGGCAGGAGCACCGTGGGATGGTTTGGGCTGGAGGGCTCCTCTAAAGGTCCCACCCCGTGCCACGGGCAGGGATCCGGCATTAGGGCATCCCCCGCTGGATGCGGGGGCAAGGCGGGGCTTTAGGGCGGTTTAAACAGTTGTGGTTTGGGAAGGAGCGTTCCCGGCTCGGGTTGGGGCTTCTTCACCTGCTCCTGGTGGTGCTGCCCTTGCTGGGCTGGGGGGTCGTGGTGTCTCCTCTGCCCTCAGCACCTCCATCTGCACACCAAGTGTACAAGGACCCTCTCCTTCCTCAGAAATGGTGTTTATCCCACTTAGTGTCTCTTCTTCATTGCATCCTTAGCCCAAGGAAATGTCCGATCCTTGCGTGCAGGTCAGACTTCCTGCAGGATGGCCTCGTGTTCCCTCCACAGCACGTCCTTGCTGGAGACTCCATGTGCTCCTGTTCCTCTAAAGACAGTCTCCCCTCACCACTGATCATGTGCATGTTTAATTTCTTCTCTTGTTTTTAATATTGGAGAAAGATTCTGCAGATCTCTTTCGAAGTGTTGTGTTTTACTGAGAAGACACGTGGCAGATCAGGGCTTGATTGGCTGCGAAACATTTGATGTTGGGCCTGTAGAAGGTTGCACAGGTAACTGGAGCAGGTGGCAAATGTTCCTGGTTTCCTTCTTCCGAACATTTAGTGTTTTCCAAGACTTTCTGTGGGTGGAGGTGCAGCAGCAGCAGAACTTTTGAGAGATCAGTGAGGGTTTTGGGAAGGGCAGTTTCCCCTTGGTGGTTACTGTGAGTTTCCTTTGGTTGCACAACAAGCCTGGCATGACCCACTCTGCCCTTCAGACAAAGTGGTGCAAATCTGAGTCGGGTTTAATCCACGCTCTGCTTCATGTTTTCCATTTTTTCCCCCCAAATAAAGTGAGATAATCATTGATTGGACTATCCTTTGGCGTTCTAGAATTATTGGAAATTTAGGTTTGGTTGTATTATTTAAAAATAGGTAGAGAAATTGAGGTCAGTGGATGACACAGGACCTTGAGGAGCGCCCAACAGTTGCAGTAACCTCCAGTCACGTGGAAGTGGAGCTTCCTGGTCACTCTGAGTGTGAGAGAAGTGAAAAGATAAGGAAGAAGGGCATGTCACTGAGGAAGGAGGAGGTTTTTTGTTCTCCCTTCACACACAGTTTTGATGCTTGTTAGTTGTTGGTTTGCAGCCATCCAACAGCTCTACCAGCCTTTTAAAGATGTGTTTTTCTAGTTATAAGCAGGTTGACTTTCCTGTTTCATGGCTTAGGTGGTTGTTGCTCCAGTCAGCACGTGATGGTAGAACCTGACAGGACCAAACATTGCTGGTTTTCTCAAAACTCACAGTTACTCATTACACTTGTGTTCATTAATCATAGAATTGTAGAATGGTTTGGGTTGAAAGAGACTTTTAAAGTGCATCTTATTCCACCCCCTGCCATGAGCAGGGACACCTTCCACTATCCCAGGGTGCTCCAACCTGGCCTTGGGCACCTCCAGGGATGGAGCAGCCACAGCTTCTCTGGGCAACCTGTGCCAGTGTTGTGCATCAGGTCAGATTTCTGTTGGTGGTGATAATTTTTAGTTCTCCACCCTTGTTCTGTGGCCTTGGGGGTGTTGGTGGCAGCTGGAGGTGACTGGAATTGTTGGGTGACACGTGGTGAGTCAGGAGGTGATGGCATTGCTGCCATCAGGGGGGCTGTGACACTGTCCAGCTGTGCAGTACCACCAGTCAATAACTGTCATTGTCACGTCAAAACCCCTCCCTTGTGGACTGAGAAACCTTCAGACCAGAAGGGAGAAGTTTAATAAGGTCTGAACTGTCTCACGGCCCTCCTTTGCCTGGTGGTGTTTCGGGAGGTGCCATCACAATATTCATTTGTGTGATAACTACAGAAATTCAATGAAATAAGGCTCCAGACACTAAGAAGTGGTAGATCCATCACCACCTGTGGCTGGGGAGGAGCCTGGAGTGTGGTGGGGAGGGCAGGAGTGGGGCTGACCCCACCTTCTGCTGGCCTGCTGGCCTGATTCCACTCACCTGCAAGAGGGTTTGTGTGTTAGTAACAACTAGAGAGCACCTGGAGAATTCAGGTGTTCCCTATTAATGGGAACTACTGAGTGGTGCTAACCCAGCCAGAGCCCAGGGATTGCCCACATGTCCCTGAACTGAAGGCCCAGGAAGGGCAAACATCCCCTTTTTCTCAGCTCCTGCTGTTTGGGGCACAGTGAAGTTCTGAATAATCCCTGTGGGGCTGTGCAGAGCACGTCAGGATCCATCCCATTCCTTGTGCCTGTGCTTCAAGGAGATTGATGGGAATATTGCCTTGCCTTCAGCTGGAGAACCAGCTCCAAAAACCAACTGCACACCCCAGGTTTCTGCACTGGAGGGAACTGGGGCTGGGGGGAGCCTTGGATTAGCTGTGGAGTGAGGCTGCTCTTCCTTCTAAGGTGGGTCCCATGGGCTGCTTTGTGTTAAGAAAGCCCCTTAAAATTATCTTTGAGAACAGCAGGATTGTATTTTATATTTTTAAGGTGATTTTTGTTAATTTAGCATCCTAGAAATGGAGGTGGCCTTGTGAACACAGATGAGTGCAGCCTTGCAGCATTTCAGGCTGGTGTGCAAGAATATTTCCATCCTCCTTTTTCCACAGAAGAAGCTGTGTAGAGTCACCAAATATCCTGTTCATCCCCAAATATCCTGTCCATAGCCATGGAATAACCAGTTGGAGTCAGGAGCCTGATGCTCAGAGCAGTGCCTGACACACTTCTTAATTTTCAGCTGCTCTAGTTCTGCCTTCTGCAGGAGTTTTTCCTGCTCCTGAGCTGTGCAGCAGGGATTCAATCCTGGGACCTGCAGGTGTGTGATCCATGGAAGCAGCACCGTGTGCTTTAAATGAGGCACTTTCTTGATTACTTTCCTGAAGTGGCTGCTCGGAGCTGTTCTCCATAATGTCACTTTAAATACCTTCCCTGTGCATCAGCTTTGCAGACCTGTAAGTTCCCAGTAAATAGATTTATTTTTAAGGCACCACTAAATGAATTACAGTAAGCTTGTTTTTTTTTCAGTGGGGCTGTCTCCACTAGTTTGTCCTGTCACTGGGGTATTTAAGCAACTTGGTGTTAATTCTGGAAAACTTCATGTCATACCGAGACAAAACGAGTTCCCAGTGAAAGGTGAGAGCTGTGCCCTCAATATTTACACTGCCATCAAAGCAGGGCTTTCACACTTTGTGCTTTCCCACCCCAGGGCTCTTCCAGAGGGCAGATTTGATGGAATTCCCCCTTGCAGCTGCTCTTCCCTGATTTTTTTGCCTCCTCTTGGAGGCTTTTCAGCCCTGTGAGCTAAAACAGGAGCTGTGATGTTTGTGAGCCCCCTCCAAGTTGTGGCATTTTATTGTTCCTGATCTCTGTTGTGATAGTAGAAAATCCCCCTGCACGTGTAATCCCTTGAAATTTGGAGTAATCCTTTAAGCTTGGGTCACCCAGAGGTCTGGGGGGATGTTTGAGCTTGGAAATCTCCTGGAGCTGCTGAAAACACTTTGGTTCCTGCACAATAGTAGGGGGGATTTCCCTCCTTCCTCCTCCCTGCAAGGCTGGTTTTCTCAGATACTTTGGTTTAATAAAATTACTGTAAGCTGAGCACAGTTTTTGTGGCTGTTGGGAGGGTTTTCTTGTCAATTGTTTATTCAGTGTAAGAGTTATGGTGGATAATTCACTTACTTGTTAATTATTCATATTAAAGAAGTGTCAACATACAGGAAAAGTTATTTTAAATGGGGGAGGAGGAGGTGTAAGAATTTTTTACCACTGTTTCACTGCTATCACAGCTTTGGGAGTCTTGTTTTCAGACTTTTAGGGCCATCAGAAGTGCCTCTGTCTCAGGGCTGTGCTTGCACACCCATTAAATACAGTTTTTAAATACCCCAGAACAATTTTTAAATCCGTTTCATGGAAGCATCTGTGTGCCCATAGAAGAGTATTTTACAAGTGGCTTAAATCTAACACAATTAAAGTGTTTTTCCTGAGGAATTTTTGATGGTTAACTGAATGGATTTAGGGATAATTAGTTAGTACAGCCTTCTGTTTAGGCAAGACTTTAATTTCTTATTAGGAATAGTGGTTGGCTTTTGACAGAGGACTGACAGGCCCTGTAGAAGTATTAAAATGGACAAATTTTGTTAACATGGCAACGTTTGGGGATTTTTTTTTTTTCTCTTTTGCCTCCACAAATTTTCGATTCCATCATTAGCTCAGGTGTATTGCACATCTTTTATATACAATGAGTAGTTTAAATGGCACACACTGATTTATTTGAGTGTCTGAAATGAAAAGACGACACGAGGAAGTTTTGAGAATTATTATTATTTCCTTCAGCTCCGTGGAAATCTTAAAGCTGCCACTGCTGCTTTCTCATTTTATTAATTGTGTCTCTCTGATACGACACAGAACGTTTTAATTTCGTATTTTTAGATGAAACAGGGAAAAATAAAAGGAGGCAGAAGTGACAGGGCAGCGATCATGGGGGGGGGGGGTTCAGCACCCTGAGATGCTCACGGGGAACGTGCTGCAATAAATCCTGCTCTTCATTAATTTCTAATCACTCGGTGACACTGTCAGTGTCAGAGAGATTGTCTGACACGAGCAATCAGCAGCGGGGAGGGAAAAAGCCACGCTGTGAATTTGTGCCGTGCCCTGACGTGACTTATGGAGCCTCCCAGGGCTGCCACGGCTGCTCCTCGCTGCCTTTGGGCTCAGGGCTCTGGGAAAAGGCTAAAAAATGAGACAAGCTCTTGTCTTGTGTCAGCAGAAAAAATTCCTGGTTTGGCTCAGAGCTGTGAGGTCTGAGGGATCCCACAACCTGGGGAGTGTTGGGTGTTCCTGGGAGGAATTGTGCCGTGATGCTCAGGCTCTCACCTCTTTGGGTATTTTAACCTTCACTTCTTTGGGCTTTTTAACCTGATTTTTCTCCCACTATTTTAACCTGGTTTCCCCCCCCCCCCTCAGCATTTTAATCCGTCTGTGGACTTTTGGAGAAGTTGAAATTCCAGTTAACACTAAAAAAAGCTCCAAACTTTGTGCCTGATGTGGAGCTGGGAGGATGTGGATCCCTCCACGTTCCTGGGGGGAAAGCAGGAAAAATTCCTTCAGTCTCCCAGCTCCTGCTGGAATTCCTGCTGGAATTGATCCCATGGGAGCTGTTTGTTACCCTGAGCTGCAGGCAGGAGCTGTGGGTGAGGTTGTCTCGTGCTGGACCAGGTTGTTGGGAGTGGAGGAATTGGGATATAAACAGGACTGAGGGAGGAAAGAGGCTTTTTAAAGCAAAAAAACCATTGATAAACTTCTTTTTATGCCTGATGTGGATGAGTTAGATGTACATTTCTTATAACCTACGGACGAAATTCGATTCTTTATAAACTGCAAGCCCCAGACCCCACGGAGTTGTTCGCAATTCTCATGGAGTTATTTGGGAAGAAAACAAGTTTTCCTCGAGGTGAAGTGGGGAGGAAGGAGAAGAGCACCATGATTGGTACAGATTTGTGTTGTGCACTAAAAAGTTGGTAATTTTGGGGCAGTGGGGAGTAGATTTTAACTCTTCTTCCTGCAGCTGGGGAGTGATGAAGATGATTTACCCTAAATCAGGCTTTTTCCATTTTTTTTTTTTTTGATGTATAACCAATTCTCGTTCACATTTTAGGATGTCATCGGCCAAGTTTTGCCAGATGCGACGACAACAGCCTTTGAGTGTGAGTATGACTCCTATAAACCATCCCCTCTGTCACGTTGCAGGGCTGCCATTTTAAAAATAAATAATATTTACACTCGTCCTGTGTTACAGTTAAATATTTATGCATTTCTGCGAGTTTCATAACGGTACTAACCCCAGCAATATTTTATTATTTAATCACATCTCCAATGAGCAGATTGCCACAAAGTAGCTTTAATTACCAGCGTGACCTTCCCGTGCTCTGACTCCTCAGTGCAATTATATTGCTCAAATTAAATGAAAAGTATAAACTACCTGTAGGTCTGAGCTGAACGTTTTAATCCTCTCAGCGAGGGGGTTAGTGCAGATTTAGCCTCCTATCTGTTCTTTGAACCCTGTTTATTCTTGTTTTTTGAGGGGTTCCTGGGGGATTGTCCTGTCTGGAGAGGAATGAGCTGCAAAGGGGAGTCAAAAATCTGTGTCTCAAGATACTGAGCTGGGCTTTTCTTCCGAGTGGAGAAGACTCCTGTTATTCCCTTTTAATTTTTATTGTATTTTTTTCCTGTGATGGAGATGAAATGGCAGGAGCTGGAGGGGATTAAATTGTTCTGTGAGGGAGGTGGTGACACTGAGGGTGACAGAGCAGGTACAACACTGGGCCTTGCCTTCTTAGCATTTCTTCCCTTTTTAGAGCTTTATGGACAACTCTGTCCATAAATAATCAGAGGAATTATTGTTTTATGGTCCCTCAAGTACTATTTATCTTGCTTTTCATACCATTGAGTTTTCCCCTCCTGAAACACCACAAAACTAAGAATGGAGATAAGTTTTATTTCTGTCTCCATGACATTTCTCCTGCTCTGCTTTTTAACACAAGACTTTCTGCAGGGACCTGAGCAAAACCAGGCTCCAGACCTTGCCACTTATATTCATTTTGATTTGCTAACGTTTTTTTGCACACCTCCCACATCACACATTAGCTGTGTTTGAACTTCATGCACCAGCAGCAGCCTCTGCAATCAGGGCAGTAGCCCATATTAATGGGACCATGTGTAGAACTTTTCCTGGAAATACTGATTTCCTCGTGTCTTCCAACATCTGCTTCTGTGCTTTCCCTTCGTGTCTCTAGTCTGTCATTTACATCTGCACAAAGCCATTTCCCCTGCCATTTAACTGGCATCTAAAATATGTTATGGATATTGATGCCTGATTTCTTTTTTGTTTGTTTGTTTGTTTGTTTTTTCTTTTTTCCTGGGGACTTTTTCCATCTCCAGTGCCTGGATTTTACCAGCTTGAGGTTTGTTCTCAGCTGCTTCAGAGGGGGATAATTCCCATCCAGCACAGGTTTCTCTGCTCTCTGTTCAGTTATTGTTATCCCCAGTGTCCTACCTGGGGCTGCACTTCTCCTCCTGTTGGACCTGGAGGTGATTTTATCACCCAATTCCACGTCCCTCCCAACAAACTCCCTCCCAACATATGGCCTGTTATGATCCTTTTCTCCAAACTCTGCCATTTTGTGGATTTGTGACACGCTGCAGATTTTGGGAAGATTGCTTCATGATATTTGTTTGCCATCTGCTGCACTGTTTGGTGTCTTGTGAGGGTTTCTCCCTCCATTTTAAGTGGCATTTGCAAAATCCAGCCAGGACTTGAGGATTTGTTGGGGTCTACTTTTGCTTCCCTGATGTGCTGGAAAATGGAGAGGAGCCTGGAAACCTTCCTGAGCCCAGGGAGTTTTTGGGCTGTGCCCACTTAGATGCCATGCTGGGGTGGCAAAGCAGATTTTTCTGCTGCTTTTGCTCTTTGATTATTTTATATTCAGCTTTTTTTAGAGCCAGTTAACATTTTACACCCTTCCATCCACACATTCTATATTTCTTCTCTTTGTACCACCATCAGGAATTTTGCAGCTCTGAGAACACTGGAGTTAATTTCCCAATCATTTGGAGGGAATAAAGTGGGATTTTTCTGAGCATTTTGCCAGAGTTTCCCACTTTTTTTTTCTTCTTTTTTTTTTTTTTGGTGGTCCCAGCTCAGTCTGTTCCCTCACACTAAGCCTGTTAAACAGCTTTTAGCCATATATTCCCCCCTCCCTGTCCTATATTTTCCCTCTTTCTGCTTTCCCTCTGCTCCTTGCTGTCTGTGTGTGGTGTTTGTTGTATTCCCTATTCCAGCAGCTGCTTTTCCAGCCCTTCCCACTCTGGGACTTGGGTTGGGGCCAGGCAGCAGTTTTACAGCTCCTCCTCCTTTCTGCCTCAGACATTTCCAGGCAGGGAAGCATTTCACTTTCAACTCACCAGCTCTTCCTAATCTTTCCATGGAATTCATGGAATTCCATCATTCCAGCTGCTCACCCCGGTGAGGAGTTTGAACAGTCTGGCAGTGCACCAGTTAAATTTCCATGAGAAAAGGCTCTGCTAGGACATATCTCTGCTCTCCAGTCCCTCTTCCAGGTTCCACACTTCCAGCATCTCTCCCACTACATTTTAGGAGTGTTAATTCCGAGGGTTTTATGGTTTTTGCTCTTTTTCATTGAAAGCCTCAGAATTTACCTGGGAGGTTTTCAGAGGCAAAAGGGACAAAGTCCTTTTCTCCCACAGTTTTCATTGTTTAGCTCTGATCTCTTCCCTGATTCTTGTGCATAACTAGGAGCAAGGAGGGAGTTTTCATCCATAATGGCACTTTTTTTTCTGCTGATGGAATATATCCTGATAATGATGGAGTGGGGCAGGGGCCTGGGGGGAACCTCCTGCAGGTGAGTTCAGGTGGGGTTGGCTTTAAAACAGGAGGGTTTAGTGGGAACAAAACAATTATATTTTTAATTTTCTTTGAATTCCTAGAATCATGGAATGGTTTGGGTTGGAAGCCACTCCAAAGATTGTCTCATTCCACCCCCCCTGCCATGGGTAGGGACACCTTCCACTATCCCAGGTTGGTCCAACCCGGCCTTGGACACTTCCAGGGATCCAGGGGCAGCCACAAGTTTTCTGGGCAACCTCCAATGACAGTTCCAATGAATTCCAAGGAAACTGCCCAAACTTAACTCGGCCTGGGACAACTTAAACACACTCAAACTTCACCCTTCCATTTGCTGTGTCCAAAGAACCCCTTGGTGGGTGTCGGTGAGGGGTCAGAGCACGTGGAAGGTGCTCAACATCTGGGGAGGTTCTGGCACTGAAAGAACTGTTGGGACCAAAGTTAGGAGCACTTGGCTTTAAACAGAACTTTAATTTTTGTTAATTAATGTTTGGAGTCATTACATGTCGCTGTCTCAGAGCACTTGTGCTGTTGGCTTTTAGGTTGCTCGTTTTGATTTGTTGCTAAAAGTCCGGGTAAAAACGTTAGGTATTAAAAACAGTTTAAAAATTTTAAAATACCAAGAATATTAAGAGCATCCTGCTTCTCTTGTTGATGTGTGTCATGGATTTCTCTGTCAGATGAGGATGAGGATGGTGACCGGATCACAGTCAGAAGCGATGAGGAGATGAAGGCCATGCTGTCCTATGTAGGTACAGTATAAAAAATGCTGATCTTTTTCCCCCATGTTTCTCTCTTTTCCTTGGTGTGTTTTGCCTTGTGCCAGTGTTAACAGAGGCTGCAGTTTGCACTGGACAATATCCCTGTGTTAAGTCCAGGGTTGAATATTCCTGGGTTAAATGTAGGTGTTTAAAAACTGTATCACATGAGATATATGGACATGCTTGACTTTAAAAAAAAAAAATAAAAGAGACACTTGTACACTTACTGATCATATCATAAACATTAAGAATAATGCATCTTAATGACTTTTGCATTAGGTATAGTGCAGGCTAAATGGACTATCAATTTCTTGTATTTTTTATGCAGTACTTAAAGTAACGGCTCATTAAAAATGAACCCCTGGGCTCTAAAAATTTTTCAAAATCTACTTTCATCTGGAGACTGTTTCACCCCTCCTAACAGAGGAGTTTCATTGTAGCTGCAGGCTCAATATTCATGGAGGATTTAAAGCTGTATTTTCTGTTTTTTAATAGGAGATATGTGTGTCTGTGTGTGCCTTTGTATAGGTAGGTGTGTGTAAAATCTGTCTGGATACCTGTAAATATAAAATCTGTCTGCAGGGATAGGGTGCAGTTGCTTATGGAAACTAAATAATTTCAGTGGGTCTTTCATGCTGCAGATTTAAGTGGAAAAATATAATTTAACTTCTTTTTTTTTTTTTTTCGGTCAAATGAAATGGATAAGCAGGAAGGTGACAAATGGTGTTTTCTCCCTGGGCCAGGTGGGCTACAAGGGGTGTGTAAATGTTGTTTAACTTAGAGCCTGTCAGCATCAAGCCCTGTTGGGTACCACCCATAGGTGGTTTTGGTGGGACTTCATGGAATCCTGGAATGGTTTGGGTTGGAGGGATCCTAAAGCTCATCCTGTTCCACCCCCTGCCACGGGCAGGGACACCTCCCACCAGCCCAGGTTGCCCCAAGACAAAGGATCACCATCAGGGCTCCTGGGCCAATGTTGGAGGCACCACATAGAACAGAAGGGCTTAAAAGGTAAATTAAGGTGATTAAGAGGACTGTCCTTTTTATCTGACCCTGCTCCATCCTGGGAGGGTTGATAGGAAGAAATGTCACCACAGACTTCCAGCAAATTCCATTTTTTTTATCCCACTTAATTTATCACATTCTTTTAATATAGAATCATATCATGGAATCTTGGAATGGTTTGGATGGGAAGGGACCTTTAAAATTCATCTCATTCCACCCCCTGCCATGGGCAGGGACACCTCCCACTATCCCAAGTTGCTCCAAGCCCCGTCCAACCTGGCCTTGGACACTTCCAGGGATCCAGGGGCAGCCACAGCTTCTCTGGGCAACCTGTGCCAGGGCCTCCCCACCCTCACAGACAGGAATTCCTTCCCAGTCTCCCCTCTATCCCTGCCCTCTGGCAGTGGGAAGCCATTCCCTGGGTCCTGTCCCTCCATCCCTTGTCCCCAGTCCCTCTCCAGCTCTCCTGGAGCCCCTTTAGGCCCTGGAAGGGGCTCTCAGCTCTCCCTGGATCCTTCTCTTCTCCAGGTGAACCCCCCCAACTAGCATTCCTTGTATTTCTCTATTTCCCTTCTCAAACCTTGGCCATTTTTGCTGTAAAACTGGGAAACTTGGCTTTTCCTGGCACAGTCTCCAGATTAATCACGCCTTGGTAAGGTCATTTTTTTTGCTATGCTTCCAAGCTCACTGTTAAAGTTTCAGTACATTAGAGTTGTGATTGCTCAACTCTCTGCTTCCCCTTAAAAATTATGGGATGTCTGTAAATGACTTCTTTCTGCTTCAGCAGCTTTTCTCCTCTGAAAATTTTTCCTCTTCAGTTTTAAACTAGTTCTTTATTTGAGTGTTGCACTGAGGGTTTAACTTCCTCACTTCCCATAGGCTTCATTTTGGGATGTGTTTGCAAGAAAACAAATGTTCTTAGCCTAGAAAGTGAATTAACCTGTTATAATCTTGGAGAATATAATGGGGAAGAAAAATACTCATTTTTGAGTGTTTTGAGACCTCCACCAAATCTTTGGAGGATCGGACAGCTGCTTAAATATTTCTGGGAATTTTAGCATGGTGCATTTTGGTGTTCTCCAAAATGGAAGTGAAGTGTTTTCTTTCAGTTTAAGAACAAAAAACCCAATTCCCTGAGATGAGAGATCTCTTCCATGACACTCTGACTGGGAAGATCTTTGGAATCACAGGATAGATGAGAATCATGCCCAGCCTCTCCTCTTTAGGTCCTGAACTTGGCAGGAAGTTATTTCAGGCAGTTCTGGAGTTATTTTTGAGTGAGCACAAATGCTGTGGATTAGGCAAATATTGGGGGGGGGGAAATTAAACTGATTTCTGCCTTGTGCCTTGCAGTTAATTAAAGCCAGAGCTGGAGCAGCAGTGGGGCTGCACTGGGCTCTTGTCTTGTAGCACTATAAAAAGGCAGTAATTTTTTTGACAGCCACTGATTGGAAAGTTGCTCGCAGCTTTCTCCAAGCAAGGGGTACATGCTCTGGATCAATAACTGGCAAATTTCCCATTAAAAAGAATACCTGAACAGTGTTCCAAATAGCCACTGGCATCTTAATTTTCCATGGAAACCTCAAATGCTCGTGTGTGGAGGACAAGTCATTTTCAGTCAATTTTTCCAGACTACTTGTTAACAGTTATTGCTGTCCCAAAAGGTTGACAGCTTACATGATTGATATTTCATTTACTTGTCATCACTGGTGAGTAATGGAGAGGGCCATGGGTTTTTCTCTCTCTCTCTCTGCCCCTCTATTATATTTTTTTTTTTTTTGGTAGGAAACAGTCTCATGTCTGTTTATTTTAGTTTATTATTCCAGAGAGTGTGTCATATATGTTTATGCTGTGTATATAGGTGTCTTTGGGTCACAGAATGCCACTAGGAAATGGTAATTAAAAGGTTTGTTTTTATCAAGCAGTTTTGGGAGCAGGTTCTTTCCCAGCTCCATAACTTTAAGGTGCTGGGAACACATTTTTCTGAAGGGATATGAGGACATGGGGGAGGATTTGACATGTTATTCACGACCCTCCTAATAAAAAATAAGTTTATGGGGTCCTTGTGACCCCTGGAGAAGCTCTTGATCATTTCCCAAGGGGGGGGCAGTTCCTAAACTTTTGTCTCTTTGAAGTTCCATCAGTAAAAATTCGTGTTTTGAGGGAAACCATCAGTGTGAGGGAAATACCTGTGTTTGATTCCAGAGAGACTTGGGATTTTTCTCCTCCTTGACACCCAGCCTTGCCAGTTTGAACAGTATCACACAGGGCTGGCAACAGTGACGTGCTGAATTCTTAGACCACACCGGGCTGGTGAGAATGAGGATGAAAGCCAGAGGAGCCACAGGGATTTCTGCCGTGGAGATCTGGCCCACAGCCAGCAGGTTTCCCTCAGAGGTGTTCAGGGATTGCAAAAGAAACGTTCTTTGTGATGTGCTTTCTGTGTTTATAACATGTGGTGATGGGAGTTAGGCAGGTTGGAGGCAGGAAATTCCCAAGCCAGGTCTGTCTCCTGCCCTGGGATGGTTTGGTTGTGGGGTTAAAGGGTGTGGCTGGAGAGTTCCCCCGTCCAGTGCTGAGGGACAATTAAAGGAGGCTGAAGAAGATTTCAGTTTGCTTAATCCAAAGGTTTATTTCTTCATTTAGTGCCACTCCTCATCCTTGTGCCACCTCTCAGGCTCCCTTGTCTCAGGTTACGTGTTTTGTGTCTTCATGGAATCCTGGAATGGTTTGGGTTGGAAGGGACCTTAAAGCTCATCCAGTTCCACCCCCTGCCGTGGGCAGGGACACCTCCCACTAGCCCAGGTTGCTCCATCCTGGCCTTGGACACTTCCAGGGATCCAGGGACAGCCACAGCTTCTCTGGGCAACCTGTGCCAGGGCCTCCCCACCCTCACAGGGAAGGATTCCTTCCCAATATCCCATCTATCCCTGCCCTCCGGCAGTGGGAAGCCATTCCCTTTTGTCCTGTCCTTCCCAAGTCCCTCTCCAGGTCTCTTGAATCCCTTTTAGGCCCTGGAAGGGGCTCTCAGTTTTCCCTGGAGCCTTTTCTTCTCCAGGTGAACAATCCCAGCTCTCCAGAGCAGAGGAGCTCCAGCTCTTGGATCATCTCAGTGGCCTGAGTGTCTTCTTGGGTCTTGATGTTCTCAGATCCTTTTCCGTCCCTTTTTGCCCATTCTTAGCCTTTCTTTATCACTAAACATTCCCCCCAGGCCACTTCCAGCAGTCCCTGTGGAGCCCAAGGGGTCGGGATGTCTGCAGTGATTTTCTGGAAGTGCTTTGTGTCCCCTCCGAGGGGACACACGTGGCACCTCTGCCTGTGTGGGACGTGACCCCAACTGCCCTGATGGTGCTTCACCGCTGCAAATTCTCGGATAGTTTCCATATTCCCATGGGATTTTCATGGAGTTTTCCTGATTGCACAGTCCTGGGTTGTGTTTACAGCACATCTTTGTTTCCACGTTTGGTTTTCTCGGCTCCTCCAGGTGTGGCACCTGCTGTGTTTGCTGTCAAGGTTCCATTTGCTCCCTCTGAAGTATTCCCAGGTTTCAGGAGAGCCTGGAACTTCCCCAGCTGATCCAGTAGCAGATCCCTGTGCTGGGCACCACAGCCCCTTGGTTAAGTTCCTCTGTCCCACTTATTGTGGGAACAACCACAGATGGTAAGAAACCATCTAAAGGCTGATTTGCACCGCGGCAATTAAAAAATAAATAAAAATACATTGAATTAAACAATCCAGAAGTGCTTTTACTGCTCATACATTACTGAGTCATCTCTTTCTTTAATCTCTTTGCAGTATTACTCCACTGTAATGGAGCAGCAAGTAAATGGACAGTTGATAGAGCCTCTCCAGATCTATCCAAGAGGTAATGCTGAACAAATTCTAATCAACAACGATGATAACTGTTGATGAAACAGTTCACTGGTATTTTTTTTGGGGGAGGTTTAAATGCACATAACATGATGTTTACCTCTTAATTTGGATAGGAGGATTCATTATTGTGGGGAGTGGAGGGAAAACTGCATTTATTGCATATAAAATAGCTGATTTCCTGGAGTAAATTAGACTAACGAGATTCGGTTTGCACAGTACATATTTAAGTACATTTAAAAAACCCGTTGGTGAGGGTTCTGCCTGTATTCAAAGCAGATGAATAACTGAAGTTTTGAAGATACTTATGTAAATTGGGCTTTTTTTTTTTTAGATGTTTTAATATCATTAATCAGCCTGACAGACTTGGGGGATGTCACTGTCACCGCTCATTTGGAAAACGGGAACGTGTCTGTCACAGGAGCTCCATCCATGACACGTTTTATCTGAGATCTGGGCATTTAGCAGCAATATCAAAATGTTCACGAGTGCTTTAATAGCTCTCCTGAACAGGGGAAGATGTAATCAATTCTGTGGTCTGAGGCAATTAAAAAATAGGTCATCTACAACCTGCACAAAAATCCGTAGGCAGCTCGTTAGGTTTTTGGGAATGAACTCAAATAATGGTTAAGGAAAGCCCAGTGCATTACATAATCCCACTGATTCATTCAGATCTCAGTAGCCAGGCTTGGAATCTCTGCCTCTTTTAATTGATGGAACTGGAGAAGGTTTGAAATTCTCCGAGTAAAATCTCCCAGCAATAAATTAATTGAAATAATTAAAAATTAAACCCTTCTCACTTAACTGATATGATACAAATAATCATACTGTGAGGCTCCCAATTAAACATTTCTAGACTTCCATTACTTACAACTCTCTGAAGTTTGAATTGGGCAATTAAGCAAGAGCCTCCTCAAACACGTGCTAATCAGGTCTCCAAAGGAGCCTGGTTTCCTGGTAGTTTAGTGTGATCCTGTGGAAAAGAGATGGGAATTCAAGGGGAACACAGGATTGTTTTTTATGGCTCAGGATCTGATTTTGAGGGGCCTCCCAGATGTTTGAGCTGCAGAACTCCAGAGCCACCAGCAGTGAGATGTGTCCTCCTGAGAGCAGCTGTGAGGGGGAAGTGATCTCCTGCCTCTTCCCAGGCTGAGGTCGTGGAATCATGGAATGGTTTGGGGTTGGAAGGGGTCTTAAAGCCCATCCCATCCCACCCAGGTTGGAGCCCAGGTTGCTCCAAGTTCATCCAACCTGGCCTTGGACACTTCCAGGGATCCAGGGGCAGCCACAGCTTCTCTGGGGAACCTGTGCCAGGGCCTGCCCACCCTCCCAGCCAGGAATTCCTTCTCAATATCCCATCTGTCCCTGCCCTCTGGCAGTGGGAAGTCCCTCCATCCCTTGTCCCCAGTCCCTCTCCAGCTCTCCTGGAGCCCCTTTAGGCCCTGGAAGGGTCTCCCAGGTCTCCCTGGATCCTTCTCTTGTAGCTTGGAATAACTGATGTAGTGGATGATCCTTGTAGGTTGGGAATCCTTCTTGGAAATGTGAGGCAGTTACATCTATTTTCTTTTTAATCAAACAGTTGCAGGAAGTTGTGGCAGGAGGTGCTGGCACAGCTTGGAGTTTAAAGGGTTGTTTTGTGATTACAAATCAGGTTAAACTTTCTAAATTCTCCTTTTGGGTCATTCCTGAAGAACCAACTGAGTAGATTCTTATTCCTTCTGCTGTCTCCTTTTTCTGCCTGCTTTACATCCAAGGGGAATGGATGCACAGATCCAGGATTCTCTGTGCTGCCCTGGATGTGATCCCCCCATATTCCTGCTTTACATCCAAGGGGAATGGATGCACAGATCCAGGATTCTCTATGCTGCTCTGGATGTGATCCCCCCCATATTCCCTCCCCATTTTCACCGTGGGCTCAGCTCCCTGTTCTGCTGAGTATTTCCCTGTTTCCACTTACCCTAAATTGCTTCAGAGCTGAGTTTCATCTTTCCAAATCACCTCCTTAAAACACCTCTCCTTTCTAGGTTAGAGCTTTAAAGCCCAGACCGCCCCCAAGTTCTGCTGCTGCTCTGAAATATTGAACAAAATGTGCTTTCTTGCTCCTTTTTTTCCCTCCCTGTCTTCTTGTCCTGCCTCTCTAATGAACATCCCAAATTTTGTTGGCACAAGCACTTTCCTTCCCTGCCCTTTTGGCCATGTCTCTCCACGTTCAGCACTTTAAAGCCCCATCAGGAACGTGCAGCTTTTCTGCCTGTAATTTAAAGTTCTCACTTTTAAGAGCTTTCTCTGCAAGTCCTTTGAATCCTTTTCCCTTTCTGCCCCTCTTCCTTCTGAGGAAGCCTCAGCCAGCTCCCAAAAACTCATCTCTTCCACAAAAAATCCTGCCAGGAGTAAATGCCCACGTGCCATCCTGTGTTACCTGGGCTGTGCTTCATAACTCATTTCATAATTTAAAGGCCTTTAAGGGGAAAAATTGGTATTTTGTCTATTTTTTTAATAAGTACCTTGTTGCTCTTTAGGTAATAAGAGCCAGAATTCTTTTTTTATATTGAAAATAAACCTCTGTGTGTGATATACATAAACAAGAGTGTATGTGTGTACATACACATATATCTATATTTATATATTTCTATCTGTCTCTATCTATCTATTTATATCTGTCTATATCTATTTATATATTTCTATCTGTATCTGTCTATATCTGTATCTATATCTTTATATATATATTTTTATCTATATATATATATCTATATGTATATATAGATATATCTCCCCTATCTGTGTTATATATATATATATATATATATATATATATCCCATTTGTGGAATACAAGCTGAGTATCCCATTCCAATATATATATATATAAAATAAAAATATATAATATATATAATATGTAATATAATATATATAATAAAAATATTCTTATAATACCACGTTCAAAATGTCAGTTTTAATCTGTTGAAAAAATATAACATGCTTATATATATTTATAATTTGTGGGTTTCTGATTGTTTGGGGTTTTTTGAGTATCATAATATTTTCCCTCTTTAAGATGCACGTGGTAATTTCTACTGTCATTTAAAGGCACATGGCCTGGCCCTAAGTGATGTGTTTAATAACTATCATCTGTGTCCTTCTGCCTAATAAATAGTTCTGCTTCCTGCTGTCAAAAAAAAAAAGGGGAGTGAGAGGCACGTGCAGCAGAGAAAGAGAAAAATCAAATTCCTCCCTCCTCAGACAATCAATCACCAGTGACAGCCCCTTTAACATACCATTTGTAGGGCACTGGAGTTTTCAAATGGGAACTGTCTGGAACAGGGAGCCTTTGTGGCTTTAACTGGTGACAAAAACACAGCCCTGAGTGAAGAACAAGGAGAGGTTCAGGTGGAGAGGCTGGAGGAAAACCCCTTCTCCAAACCCAGCCATCGTCGTGAAGCGCCACATTTGTAATCTGTGTCCAAAAATTGGCATTTTCTAGCCACTGTTTGCTTTTTTCAGGCTGGCTGCTGTTGCCCCTGCCACGTTTTGCCACATTTAAACCCAAACTGCAGTTGACAACGTGACTAATTCCTGACGTGTGGCAGCTGATTCCTTTAAAACACATCTTGCAAATATTGCTGTTAAATGCCAGGCCAAAAAAAAAAACACCCCACAGCCTGTGAAAATACAGTGACACAAGATTTTAATTTGAATTACAAAAAGCCTCTGATCAGTTCAGCCACCAGTTCTCTCCATTTTTTTTTTTTTTTTTTTTTTTTGGTGATGTGTTTTAAAGCAGAAATTAGAATTTCTATTACCCGGTGTCAGAAAGCTCTTAGCATTTATAAACGCTCACTCCTGCAAGTTAAAAAAATCCTGCTTTGGTAATTCCCACCCTGGGTCTTGCGAGGCACTTTTCAATCATTTCTCTCTGCTAATTTTGGTGTCACCCTCATTTCTTTTGAAAAGATTCATTTTGAGCAAATTTGTAAATGGCCCTGATGTGTTCTACAATTGAGTCAATTACTGTTTCAGCCTGCAAACCTCCTGGGAAACGGAACATACATGGCCTGAAGGTACGAATTTCAATAATTGTTTCAGCAAACTTAGATGGATTTGTAATGCTGTGTTCCACTTATTGAAATGTCAAATAAAACTGCACTTTCTTGAGCTCTGACAAGCAGGGGGGTTTTTTTTATTATTATTATTATTATTATTATTATTTAATTTTTTTTTGTGAAGGTGGGAGAAGGATTTATTTAAATGTTGTGCTATCTGTGTATATATCTCTATATATAATACATATATAGATAGATATAGTTTTATTAAAATGGAACTGCCTTTCTTTTTGTTTTTAACCTCTGTGAATCAAGTTCCTAAATTTCAGTGGTCAATTTATCAACTAATGCTATCTGTGTGTATATATATATGTGTGTATATATATATTGTGTGTGTATATACATATGTGCATATATATATGTGCATATATATATATGTATATACACTATACATAGTTTTATTAAAATGGAGCTGCCTTTCTTTTCATTTTTAACCTCTGTGAATCAGGTTCCTAAATTTCAATGGTCAGTTTGTCAACTAATGCTGTGTATATATGTGTATATATATATACACATGTGTATACACTATATATATATATATAGTTTTACTAGAATGGAACTGCCTTTCTTTTTGTTTTTAACCTCTATTAATCAGGTTCCTAAATTTTAATAGTCACTTTATCAACTAATGCTATCTGTGTATCTATATATATATGTATAATGTGTGCATATACACTATATATATATATATGGTTTTATTAAAATGGAACTGCCTTTCTTTTTCCTTTTAACCTCTGTTAATCAGATTCCTAAATTTCAATAGTCAGTTTATCAGCTAATGCTGTCTGTATAGATACATATATACACACCTACATGTGTGTATATACACTGTATATATAGTTTTATTAAAATGGAGCTGCCTTTCTTTTGCCTTTTAACCTCTGTGAATCAGGTTCCTAAATTTCAATGGTCACTTTATCAACTAATGCTATCTGTGTATCTATATATATATAATGTGTGCATATACACTATATATATATATATGTATATATATAGTGTTATTAAAATGGAGCTGCCTGTCTTTTGCCTTTTAACCTCTGTGAATCAGGTTCCTAAATTTCAATGGTCACTTTATCAACTAATGCTCTCTGTGTATCTATATATATGTAATGTGTGCATATACACTATATATATATATATGTATATATATAGTGTTATTAAAATGGAGCTGCCTTTCTTTTGCCTTTTTAACCTCTGTTAATCAGGTTCCTAAATTTTAATAGCCACTTTATGAACTAATACCTGCCACTACTTCAGAGCTTTAACCCCCCCCATATTCATTTGAATTCAGCCATTTAAAGCCCCACCACACTGGTTTGATTCCAGTCATTTCTAAGTGGAGAAGGCACCGCAACGAAATCATTTGAGGGTTTGGATTCCTTCAGCTCAGCTCTTTGCTCGTGTCATCACATGTAGGAGGCTCCAAATGCACCAAATGACTGTTTAGTTTTTACAATGTGCACAAATGATGGATTTATCCCCTCTTTTCCTGCGCTGTTGAAGGTGGGGGGATTTGTGCAGCCCAGGAATCCTGGAGCCTGCTAACCTACATACACACTCCAACCATTGCTGTGCCTGGCAAGCAGCTAATTAACCTTCCTCATGAAATGAGAAATCCGTGGCAAATTACAGGTTAATTAGAATGGTGTCCTCTGAACACAGTGACTGAGACAAGCTCCTTTCCCTGCCTGCAGGTAAATACTCGGGCAGGGGCTGCCAACAACAGCGGCTCGGCTGTGGCCGATTCCCTCCCCAGCAATAGGTAAGAGCCGGGCCCCTGCTTTGTGTTCTCACCTTTTCTCACACCAAAACACCCTCTTGTGTGGTTGTTGCCAGCTGTGACATTGGTGGTGAATGACTTTTTTCCACCAGTGCTGAGGTGGGGAAGGTGAATTGCCTGGATTCGTGGTGCCGGGGGCTCCACGAGAGTTTACTTCTGGAAAAAAAAAAAAAAAGTGTTTTCTGGCTCTTTGGGGTGGTTTTGTGCTTATAAAGCATTGAGGTGCTGTTTGGGGTTGAACTAATCAGGTATTAATCAATAATTAGTTGATCTAATGGCAAGGTTTGTATGTTGAAGTCTTCGTTGCTTGATCTCGTTCCAGGATTCTTGGCTTTTAAAATACCCCATTCTTGAGTTTGCAATGATAAATAACCCAAATCATAAACCTCTGTAGTTTTATTATTTATTTGAAAATTCCTTACAGCTTAGGTGCCCTACTTCATACAGTTTCACCAAAGTTTTGAAGTCCATCTCCCTTATTTTTCTTTTCACATCCCAATTTGAGAATATTCACATCCTAATTTGAAAACCCATGTTAAGGTCTCAAAATGCAAGAGAACTTGTTCTCTTTTTTTTTCCTAGAGATCTGATTTCTAAATGCTGGAGCTTAAACTCCCTTTTATTCCATGAAGTCCTTATTCTGCATACTGATGTTAAAAGGAATAAACAAAAACCTTGTGTGTTCTTAAGAAAGCAATAAGGAAAGTCTGGCTGCATGTTCTTCATACAAGAGCATATTTGAACCGTGGGAATAGAAACCTCTGGAGGCCCCTTTCAACCTAAATTATTCTATTATTCTAATAAGCATGTAATATTGCATTTATCTGTGCATCAGCATCTGCTGCCTTTGCTCTCTGAGAGCATTTTGTAAAATAAAAAGAGATTAATTGCCAGAGAGAGATGAACACGATCAAAGACACAGTTGGGCTGCATTTGATGGGTGAATTTTGGGTGCCTGTTCTGTTAACACCCCAAGGTGGTGGGACAGTCCCCAGATCCCTCTTTTCCTCGTGGGAATGATGGGATGTGGGTGCCCCTTGACGAGGAGTTTCCACGGGAGTTCTGCCCCGCTGGGAACCCCATCCCAGCACCACTAAAACCAGTTTGCTGCTCCCTTTAGTGGCTTTGCTAATTGTGGAGCTAAAAAAAAAAAAAAAAGAGCGAGCCAGGTTTGCCCCATCCCTTGGGGAAGATTTGCTCCATGTTTTAGTGGTGATAATCCAACCCAAAACTCCACAAAGGAACTAAATCTGAATGGCTTTGACCCGCAGCCCTGCCAGTCTGAACTAAATAAAGCTGTTTTTCTGTGCTGTGGCTTTTCAGCACTCGCTGTACTTTGAGCTTGTTCTTAAAGTGCATTGCAAAGGAAGCTTCTAGAAGCTTCTTGTCACCTTATTTGGTGGTTAATTGCCAATCCTTTTCCCAGCCCTTCCGCGCTCGGAGTTTTGTTTTTGAAGTAATTGAAAGTCTCTCTTTGTTTCATGTTCACAAATTGTTAGTCATGAAAGATGACAAGATCAACTTATGTTTCCTTGGAAAACTTAATTTTTCTTTAAAGTAGTCGTGGGAACAAGAGGCCTATTAAAGAACAAAGCCACCAAATATGAAATCTGTGTTTTCACTGTTCCTGTTAATAATGATCTGTGATCAAGACACGTGCACGGGCCTTTCAAGAATATATTATTTTGTACTTTTTTTTTTTTTTTTTCAAAACTTCAGTAATAAGAGCAGAATGTCCCTTTGAGATGAAGTTTTTTGCAGGCATTTTGCTGCCCAGGCAGTTTGTTGTGTTGAAGGTACAAGGAACAGAGTTTGTCAGGAGAGGAGGTGAAAAGCAGCGTTTTGTGAGTGGGTGGAAGGAGTTTGAAGCTGTTGATGGTTTTACCTACAAAACTCACCAGGCTGAGAGTTTGTGGTTTGTTAAAGTTCTCCTAAAAGGGAAAATTGAGTTGTTTTGTGTAAGGTTATTGACATGGGAGTAGATTCTTCCTGAAGAAGCACAGGGAGTGCAGCAGGTTGAGCTGGAATGGAAAGCTGGACTCATTTCAGGGATTTAGACACGTCCCTGAGATGCCTAAATCAGGAATTTTACTGTCCTGCTCACCGTGCTCTGGTCTGCACTCATCTGAGGTAGTGGGGCAAAAAGCCTTCTGCTGCAGGAATTATTGAGGAATAATCCCTTAAGGAGCTGTAAAACAAGATATGGCACCTGAAAACTAGATGTGAGCCATATTTTCCTGTTGTTTTCTGAACCACCTGATGTGCCAGAGTATCTTCCTTTCATTTTACTGATGAACAATAGGTTGTGTCTCAGAGGGTGGTGTAGTCAGGTGTCTAAACCAGCCAGTCTGTAAAGGTGAAAAATATATTGATTTTCTGAAGTGTTCACTGCTTCTCCATCCCTGCTGTCTGCACTTGGGCAGTGCTGACTGGTGTCCACTAGATCTCCTCCTCCAAGTTTCACCTGCTCAGAATAATGGAACCAGGAATTTGTGGCTTGTGATTTCCCTTGGTCTGACGGAGCGAAACGACCCGGTCGTTAAAAATAATCGCCTCTCATTTTTATTCCAGCTTGAAAAAGTCTTCTGCAGAGCTGAAGAAAATACTTGCCAATGGCCAGGTAGGTGCTTTGGATGGAGCCTTGGCTGCCTGGTTCTGCAGTGATTGGCACAGCACAAATAGGGGCAGAGATGTTTACTGCTCATTTAGCTGTGACGTGTTCTTTTAACACAGGGCTTGGAGGCACCATGAAAACCTTCATGATATGAATGAGTTGTGTGTCCTGATTTACTTTGATTGGCAGAGCAATTTGCTTCCCATTTCTCAAAATGTGCTAATCAGATTTAGCTCCAAATAGATGGAGGCCCCTCGCACGTGTTGCGCTGCCGCCACAATTCCAGGGGAGAAAGTTAATCAATTTTGAATAACTGAGTCAACTCCTCACTTAGAACGACCTTCCTGCTTTCTAGGGCAGAAGACACTTGAATATTTAACAGGTTTTTGCAAGGAACTGCTCTGGAATCGCTTTAGAATCATGGAATGGTTTGGGTTGGAGGGGACCTTAAAGCTCATCCAGTGCCACCCCCTGCCATGGGCAGGGACACCTTCCACTAGCCCAGGTTGCTCCAAGCCCTGTCCAGCCTGGCCTTGGACACTTCCAGGGATCCAGGGGCAGCCACAGCTTCTCTGGGCAGCCTGTGCCAGGGCCTCACCCTCCTCCCAGAGAACAATTTCTTCTTAATCTCCCATCTAACCCTCCTTCCCTCTGCCACCTCATGTGATGTTAAATTAATGGATGAAATTGCTTTTAAAGGTCTTCTCCAACCTAAACTATTCTATGATTCTATGTTGTAACTTTATAAAAACCAAAAAAAAAAGCCCAGTAAACCCAAAAACCCCCCCAAAGTTGTAGAAAACTGTCTTGAATTCCTTTCCCTTCCTGCTCCAGGCATTCAGCTCCTGGCACTCAAAAGTGAAAGGTTTTAAGGTAACAATTGATGGACGAGCAGACAAACAGCACAGTTATTTTGTGCTTGTTTTGGGCAGGCTTGTAATGACATTAAATATGCACTGTTAAATTAAACCACCTTCAAAGAAGCCCAGATCCTTCAGCAGCAGCATAAATATGTTTTAATGTTTGTCACAGAGAGCCCTTTGCAGCCTCGGAGGCCGGTGCCTGTCGTGGGCTCAGACTTGCCTATTAGGCTCTATTGACTGAGACATCTGTGTCACTGCAAATAAAAGACTCTTATTGATTTTCTTAACTGCTGTTCACTTCCCCTCCACGTTTCGAAGGCTGAAATCTTAATTATCTCAGATGCCTATTCAGTGCCTTCACACAATGACCTCTCCAAGCCTCGCTGGCATTTCATGAATCAAGGAGTTGGTAGTTGAGCGTGTCAGGAAGATGAAGGCTGAGCTTCCTCGTGTCCTTCAGCCTCACCTGGAACACTGGGAGGGGGAACAGATGAGAGACCCCCTCAAAAAAAGGATTCGGACACCCCAGTGCCACTGAATCCCTGGAATGCAGCCTGGAAATGTGGTTTTAGGCTTGTCAGCATCCCTTTATGTCCAGGTTTAGTTTGATATTTCCTCACATCCAGGTTTTACTTTGATGGTCCCTCACATCCAGGTTTTACTTTGATGGTCCCTCATGTCCAGGTTTAATTTTTTTATTCCCACGTTCCCACCAGGTGGATTTGCTCGTGTTTCAAAATTTGAGAGCCAGACAATACATTTCTCTTGATGACCTGAAATTCTGGCAGTGCCAGCAGCAGGCAGCTGAACTTCTAAGTGGTGTTGCTATTAACTCCCATATCACTGATTTTTTTTTTATAAGGTAGAATTGTTGAATGTGAGTGAAAGCTCTTGTGAAGAGCTGAATTTGGGCACTTTACGTGTTCAAAACAATAAAAACGAGTGGTTTGTGTGCCCTGCAGTGGATTCACAGATTTCTCCCCTGTGTTTTAGAATTTTGGAACAGTATAAAAAAACCAGACTTCTTGTTGTGGTTTTAAAAATGTTACTTAAACCCATTAAAAAAGAAATAAAATAACTAAGTTTTAACACTACCTTTAATGCTACTTTTTATTCACCCTGATGGGAGTTAATCTGCCTTCTGTTGAGAGCAAATGATTTTTGTTGTGTTCTGCAGAATTTGATCCCAGATCCACAACTGGAGCTGGGTTTCCAGTAGCAACTTTTAACTTTTCCTCCTTTTGAGGGGGATTAAGTCACACTTATTGTTACTTAAATATGGCCTGGGCTATTAGTTTTGATTATTTTTTGGCAGTTTCTGCTTTCAGGCATCCCTAATGATATTCCTCTAGTAGTTTCCATTTAGGTTTAATAAGGAATTCATATTAATCATTAAAAGAAGGGGACATGATTCTTCAAGATAATCAAATATTGACAGGTTAGAAATAGCTTTCTGCCTGGGTTCATTGATATAGGTGATGTGATATAAATATTTATTTCTTTTCTGTCACTCAGAGTAAATGCCACCAATTGATTCAGCATTGATATAGTGTCAACAGTTCATAAGAAACATTTGACTGGCTCGTGTTTTCCGATTAGTCTCTGCTCTATAAAGTGGGATTTACTAAATCTCCTCAATTGTCTGCTCATGGAGTGTGACTGTTGGCTGAATCCATGATTGCTTCCATTTGGGAAGCGAAGGTGCGGCCGCGGGATTGTGGCAGCCCCTCCACACCAAATCAGGATTAATTGGGCATTTTGCTTTTAATGATTTACAACAGGCAGACACTTGATTTCTGCCCAACCCAGGGATGTTTTGTTTGCTGCTTCATAATTGAAGCTTTGCTTTTGCATGAATTCCCTTCGTGTCGGCGGCGGCCAATCCAGGTTGGGTTTGCAGCTTTAATATTCCAGTCCTTCCCAGGGAGTTCATTGTTTTTGTGTTGGTGTTTTATGATGGAGAATCCAGTTTTCCCAGTTAAAATAAATAAATCACCCTGTGGTTTTTTGGCACCTTTATTGGAGCCAGTAAATCACACTTTATCTCTCCGTCGGTTGCCGACAGACGCTCCCTCCACCCCAGTATTCCTGTTTTTTCCCTGGGTTCTGGTTGCTGTTTTTCTGGGATATCACCAGGCTCAATCCTCAGAGGATGGAGCTGCTCCTATCCCCATCTTTTAGGGAATGATGTGGAGAAAATACTCCCTTTTCCCAATGAGCAAAAAACAGGAGAAAAGAGGAAATGCTTCGTCTCCGATTCGGCTCAATTTATTGTTTATAACTTTATAATCACCAAAAATTCTCCTTTTTCACCCCCAAGAAGGGAAGATAGGAGTTTCTCCATGGCTTTATGGGTTCATTGGGTTTCTCTTCAGAGTTACTCTGAGAAGAACTTTTCTGAGGATGCAGGAGAAATGTTGGTTGTTGCCTCCAAGACCGGAGAACTCAAGTCTTCCAGCTTGGAAGAGCAGAACTCCTTAAATTAACTTTAAATTAACGAGTCTGCAGCCTGAAAGAAATTATTTCTAGTGCAAGGGCTCCACTCTAGATTCCTTACATAGTTTAAATCCCGTTCATGAGTGGTTGTTCCCTGGGAGGTGTCTTTTCCCCCTCTTTATTTGCATTTTCTGATGGATGCAATAAGCAGGAGAGCTTTTGGTAATAAGATAAATGTTTATTTTCATCATAAACCTTGATATTTGAGTGGGCCATTTTGTTCCCTCTTAGATACCTGGCCAAGGTTTGACTACAAATAGGTAATCAAATAGAGTCAGCTTCTACTTTGAGGTATTTTGAGTTTTCTCAGGACTCAGGTTTTAACATGACTGGAAGGAA
The DNA here is from genome assembly GCF_001604755.1 of Lepidothrix coronata. Classification (NCBI taxonomy): domain Eukaryota; kingdom Metazoa; phylum Chordata; class Aves; order Passeriformes; family Pipridae; genus Lepidothrix; species Lepidothrix coronata. The sequence goes on along the minus strand of NW_016690356.1, from coordinate 457,900 downwards.
TGTGCAGTATTTCCTGTGAGAAACAATGTGTTTTGCTCAGGTAGTGAAAGGAAAGGACACAAATTTTGGATTAATCGCTTCTGTCCTTAAAGCTTATTTTAAATCAATTAAATATTCCATTTTCTGTTTTTAAGACATGCTGAGTATTGACTCTCTAGGACATTTCACCTTGTGATGGTAACACAACAAGTTTGCTGGGTAAGATGGTAAACAAACAAGTTGGTTTCCTAGGAAAAGATCTTTCAAAAGCAGGATTTGTCCAAACATTTACTACTGAAAATTATCAGGCAATGGGGGAATCTTTTTGGAATAGAAAATGCTTTCTGTCCAGAATTTATTCTGATTAAAATGCTTTAAGTATACACATGCATTGCAATAATGTCTTTAGTGAGTTTTTTTAACAGGTGCAAAATCAGTAGAACTGAATTTGTACAGGGGAAGGTTGAAGTGTAGTTTTACATTCGAATTGATCCTTCAATATAGTAAATTTTTATAAAAGCACTGTCAGAAAGGTGCCAAATTCCAGCTTTTGCAATTTACAGTGTTTGTTATCAGGCTCCTGGTTGGGTTTCTGAGGATCTCATCGTGTCTGGAGAGTTGTCCCAGGGAACAGAAAGGTTGAGGCAAATAATTAGTTGTGTATTTCAAGGAAAAAAATGTTTTTATTGCAATTCAAGACTTGTTTTTTTCCCAAATATGTGTATTTTTATTTAGTTAAAAGGTGAGTAAATGGTGCTCTGCCAAACAACCTGCTGGTAGAGCTGTCACTCAATTAGTATCACTGATGCTGATTCCAGAATAAATCATAAACTTTTCCAGCCACACTTCAAGCTGACAGTTTTCTGTTGGGTTGTTTCCATTCACCTCCAACTTTGGCTTTGGTTATGTGCTGTTCTGGAGACCCTTTTCCTATCAGTAGCTGTGACCTGACCCTCTTGAGCTATATTATATCATTCCATTTTGACACCTTTTATCAAACTTTAATGAAATGACCCAGGCAAACAAATTGTCATTAAACTTTCCATCACTTTGTCCCTTGGTATCGTCTTTTATAAATTGGACAGCAAATGTTGTATTGATCTTCTCGTTCTTGCAGCTGAACTTGAAATGACCCAGACTGCTTGTTGTTTATGGCCTAGAGTTGCTTTTCCTTGACATTTCCATCCCCAGCATGACATCTCTTTTGTTTTTCTTTCTTTCTTGTGGAGATGAATGAACAAGACATACGGTATCGAGACATCCTCGGTCACGGCAATGGAGGCACAGTCTACAAGTGAGTGGGGATTTCACTTAAAACCTTTTAAAAAAACCCGAGATTTAACAGCTCTTTTTTTTTTATTTTTACCCCTCGTGCTCGTGTCGAGGTGCAGGTGGGCTGTTGCTCCTCTGCAGGGAAGATGATAAAATAAATCCTTAATCTGAACTCTGGAAGGATCCTCTTCTATATTTACAAGGTGTCTGCTCTTGGGTGCTGGGAGGGCTGGTGCATTTTTATTATCTTTTTAATGCTTAGCTTTGAATCCCCCCCTGGGTAACAAGTTAATGGCTCGCGAGTGGAACTTGGAATGTCCTGAATTGCCTCCAGGATTTCCAGTGCCATTATTTCTGCTGGCTCACCACGCCCTTACTGGGAATGGCACCAGTGGGATGTGGTGACACCAGTTCAGAATTCCTCACCCCCCCTCCTGCTGTTGCAGAGACTTCCCTCCCTCCTGAGCAGCTTCACACGCAGGCTGATGAATATATGAAATGATAAACTCTCCCAAATTTCGGTAGTGGAGCTTTAATACCCTGCAGCCAGTATTAATTTGAATATTGTAAAGATTATAATAACACAGATATAGTTTTCTCGACAGGAAAGTCTTTCTCATGCATAGTGCAAAGTTTAAACTACATAATGTAATATCTGGTACTTAATAGTCTGCAGTGGGGTATGAAAAATATTCCACTGGGAATTAAGAAATCCATACTTTATAAGAAAGCCCTGAGGGAGTAATAAAGGTTTCCTCCAGAGAGCTATTTACCATATACAGTAACCCAGCATCCCATTAGGGTTTTGTTTATACCTTAGACATTTTAACTTTCAGATGAACATTTTTTTTTCCCCCCCTAAAATGTTTTAAAAGTTACAGTGCATTTAGTTTAGTTTCTAATTGGCTGCCGACGTTGCAGAAGGTTTAATGGAAATGAACTTCCAAAAGCTTAAAGGAACAAATCCAGCCTTGGAGTGGACTCTGAAAATCAGGTTAGAATCGTGGGTGGAACATGGTTCAGAAACCTCATGGCAAGTTGTCTGGGAGAAAGATATTCCTAGACCAAGAAACTTGAGGAATTGGTATTATTTTCTTACTTTATGATAGATATGAGAGAGAATGTTGAGCTTTAATGCTCAGTCTTGGTGTTTTCTGAGTTAGAGAAGGTTCCTTCCCTTCCCTGTGCTCTGGGAGTGGGTGCAGGTGGGAGAAGCATCACAAAGGAGAGGACCACGTGCTCTGGTCCTTGTGGAAAGCACTTGAGGCATAGTTAGGACAGGGAATATCCCACCCACCAAGAGGGAGAACCCACGTATGTCCCTGTGTCCAGTTCTGGGTGATTTTCTTTGGGAAGCAGCTGAAATAAGGAAGTAACAACGTGAAATCATGACCAGCATAAGAATGGTCCCACCAAAAGTGTCTTCATCCTAAAAAGTCTAAAGAATGTAAACCGAGGTAAGGGAATGTGTTCTTCTTTCCCTTCCTTCCTCTTTTTGCACTGAGAGTCTGATGAACTTCTTGCCTGTCTGTCAGCTTGGAAGGAGCAGCTCATTCCGTGTCTGTTGGGAGTGTTGGTGTGTAGGATGAGACACAGCTTTTGGGAGCAGAAGTGGTGGAAAAACATCTCATTCTTTCATAACGTTGCCACATGCACAGTATGTATTTCACATTTCTTAAAATTCATCCGAGAAATCCGGATAAAATGTGGTATAAAGCCGCATTTTTCACTTTTTTGACGTAATTTTGTATTTCGAAGGTAGTGTGCTTTGATCACCTTTGTTAAGTGGGTGACTGGCATTTGCCTGCAGTCTGGGAAAGTAAAAAAGAAAAGACCTGAGGCCCCTTCTGGATCAGGGAACTATTTCTGCCTTTCTTTTTCTTTTTTATCCCGTTCATGTTTTAAATCAACACTTGCAGTGACTTCATAGCTTGTCCTCCTGTATAGGTGTCATTCCACCCTGCTCCAGGGAACTGTTTGTGTGTGTGGATGTTTTACACGTTATCCCAGAATCCTGGAGTGGTTTGGGGTTGGAAAGGGCCTTAAAACTCATCCAGTCCCACCCCCTGCCATGGGCTGAGACACCTTCCACTAGCCCAGGTTGCTCCAAGCCCCGTCCAGCCTGCCCTTGGACACTTCCAGGGATCCAGGGACAGCCACAGCTTCTCTGGGCAACCTGTGCCAGGGCCCCACCACCCTCCCAGAGAACAATTCCCTCCCAGTCTCCCATCTAACCCTGCTCTCTGGCAGTGGGAAGCCATTCCCTGTGTCCTGTCCCTCCATCCCTTGTCCCCAGTCCCTCTCCAGCTCTCCTGGAGCCCCTTTAGGCCCTGCAAGGGGCTCTCAGCTCTCCCTGGATCCTTCTCTTCTCCAGGTGAACATTCCCAGCTCTCCCAGCCTCTCCCAGAGCTGAGGGGCTCCAGCCCTGTGGCAGAACTTCCACCTTGGAGCAATCCCCCCTTCCTGAAGGGAAGATCATCTGCACCAACCCAAGCCAATAAGGACTTGCAGAGTGGAATCCTTACAGGTAGCAGGATTGCACTAGTCATACCTAGCAGCCCCCATATATTTTATTCCAGTAAATCAATGAACATTTGTCAAGGAAAATTAATTGCAGAGGTTTGGCTGCGTTTCCCCCCTCGTGCTGGTGGAGAGAAGAGCCCGTGTGGGTTATTGATCTGCAGCTAAAGAACGAGCCTGTCTGCACCATCTCCTCTCTTCCAGCTCCCTCCCTTCCCAGCTCTTCATCCTCACCCAGCTCCATTATGGCAATGATATATTCCCGGCGTTCGGCAAACGAGGCAGGGAAAATTCTCAGCCTCCCTTTGCCACGTGAATTAACTTACTATTGAAATAGTTTTTATTGAGATGGAAGTATTGATCACTTCTCATCCCACCCCTGGCTCCAGGAGGGGAGGTGGGTTCGTTCTCCTCGCCAGACGTTATGTTTAGTTAGAAAATGGATTTCATTTATTTGGGTTCTTTACAGCTGCAACTGGTTTATTGCTTGGAGAAGAGGTATCTTAGCTTTATTTTTATGACAGTATAATTATACTTTAGAAATACACTTGATTACTGTGTGTAGCAAAATTGTTCCAGTATATTGGCTTGGCCAATATTGCTATACAAACAACTTTTCAGTCAATTGAGTCTGGTAAAAAATCAATACTTTATAGCAATATTTCTAGGGAGAACTTGCTGAATCTAAATGTTTTTCCTGTTCTAAAAAGAAGGGATTTTATAGTTGTTTGACATCCTATTTTGCCCCTACCTTTTGCTGTGCTATTTTCTTAATTAAGGGACGATAAAAATCCTGAAGTTGGATATGGCAAAGCCAGTTAATTATCCTTGCTTTTTGATTGGTTGCATGTTCCAAAATATGTGAGAAAATATAAAACACCCCCAAACTGTATGTTAAATGACTTGGTTTGCAGTGGGATGCACACACTGGCAGCCAGGGTCAGGAGTAGCTACTTTAATTATTTAGACCTAAAATCGTGCATATTTTGAACTTAAATATCACAAAGTAGAGGTATTTGTCTCTGGCAAAATATTACTCTGTCGAATCTCTCACATGGTGTATCAAAACACTGTTTCCTTCCTTTAAAATGGAATATTTTTCTCTTATTTCATGTTTTCTAGTTTTTGCTGTGCAATTGTAGCTCGGGAGAAGTGGGATGTTCCAGGAACTCTGTTTAATCCCTTCTGTGTGCCTGGGATTTATTTTAAATGGGAGCTGTGGACAGTTTGGAATTCTTTTTGGGTTCTGTTGGAGGAGCCTCCAGCAGCAGGAGAATGTAACACTCTGTACACAGAGATAACCATAAAGCCCCAATGATGCCCTAATTAATTTGTGAGTTACCAGGATCTAGGAGAGAGGGAAGAAAAGGAGGAATGGCTTCCCATCTTCCAAAATGCAGTTTAACCAGAAGGCTTCACTTTGAGTTGAGTAATTTGGAGAGAAGTGGCTGTTGATGATGTACCACCCTAAGAATTGCATGGCTGGGGAAAACGGGGAGAAATGTGGAAAACTTAATTTGTTGGAGCCATTTACTTGAGCAATTGTGCAGTTTGGGTGAGTGGTGTATTCCAGCATCTGCCTGTTCCTTCATTCCCTATCCCAGGCCACCTCAGGGTGCCCCATTAGCACATGGAATGTCGGTGCTGTGTCTTGCACAGGCTGCAAACTGTGCCTTGGGAGGGGATCGTGGGTGCTCTGCCGTGGGCAGGGACAGGCACTGTCAGTTCTGGAGCCTGGAGGCTCCAGAGGAGGTTCAGCTGTGTTTGATGGGAAGGGAGATGGAGGGGATGGAGCTCCCTCCTCCTGGTTTATCCCATGGATTCCTGCGCAGGACAGTGGTGCTGGCAGGAAGGAGCTCTGTAGATCCAGGTTGTTCTTTAAAAGCAGTGACTATAATGCACCTCTGATGTTGTGGGAAGCCAGTCTGAGTCTCAGTGGGGCTGTTCCTCTCCTCTGTTCTTTCATTTCTGGTTTTCCATATGGATATCGTGGAGTCCTGGAATGGTTTGGGTTGGAAGGGACCTTAAAGACCATCCAGTTTCACCCCCTGCCATGGGCAGGGACACCTTCCCCCAGCCCAGGTTGCTCCAACCTGCCTGGAACATTTCCAGGGATCCAGGGGCAGCCACAGCTTCTCTGGGCAACCTGTGCCAGGGCCTCCCCACCCTCCCAGAAAACAATTCCTTCCCAATATCCCATCTGTCCCTGCCCTCTGGCAGTGGGGAGCCATTCCCTGTGTCCTGTCCCTCCATCCCTTGTCCCCAGTCCCTCTCCAGCTCTCCTGGAGCCCCTTTAGGCCCTGGAAGGGGCTCTCAGGTCTCCCTGGAGCCTTCTCCAAACTATGTGGAACACAAGAACAATCATTTGCCCCTGTTTAAAATACTTGGATTCCCAGATTATTTTGGCCCTTTTGCAGAGTAGGTTGGGTGATCCCCTGCACGTGGCAGAGGGTAACTGCAGGCAGGGAAATCCCACTGCAGAGCAGGGACAGAATCAGGATCAGAGCCCATCCCTCCAGGTTCCCAGAGCTGACCCACATGGCTTCACCAGTGGGTGATTTCCAGGGGAGGTTTTCCCTGGAACAACCTTTTATCCACGGTGCTTGACCCAGCAGGAAGGAAGCAGAGGCAGGTTCAGTGTTTGTTTGGTGTTAAAACACATCTTGGGCCTTTTGAAGTGTAAAAATTGTACCTCCCTGAATTCTTGTGCTGCAGTGGTGGAGGCACTTCCCTTTATTTCCTTTCCCAGACCGCATCCATTTGCTGTTTCTCTTGCTCTGTTTTATTTTTAGTCCCACTAAAAAGCACTGGAACAGTAATAACTGATCAAGTTAGAAATCCCCCACCAGGTTCCACCTCTTCCCACTGTGGTTTAAACAAGACTGACCAGTGGCTGCTGGTCACTCGTTCCCTTTGACCCCAACCATTGCTCTCCTGCCTCATAAAATCTGTTATGCACAAAAGTGCATAAAATGAAGATAAAGTACCTCCTTCAAGTCTGACAAAACCCATTCCTCTGCAGAATGGGAGCTGCAGTGAAAGTAAATAAATGAATGGACAGCAATCACAGCCTAGTTGATGAAACTGTTCAATTAAAGCACAGGCATTTACATGGTGTAATTTCCCTAAATTGCCAATGAGCCCCTTTAGACACAACCAGTGTTCAAATTGATTTCAGCATTGATTTTGGCTGAAGCTGATAAATTTCTGCTTGTTAGTTAAAGTAATTTTGCAGAAGACTTTGTAGTGTGGTATTGAAGTGTTCATTTAGCTGATGGTTAAAAGAGGAGTTATTTACAGAGGGTTCTACTGTTGGGCTGAGATGGGACAATTCCCCGGTCATCTTTTTACTTTTAATTTTTAAGCTTCAGTATCCAATCAATACGTTATTGAAACGGATTAAAATGTATCCAGCCAGCTGCCTATGGCTGTTTAATTAGAAACTGGATGATTCTTAAATTAAAGTTGGTTGGGTTGGGTTGTGTTGTGTGCCCACAGCTCGGAAGATTAAATGAACAGCAACCCTGGAAATGGGAGTTTGATCCCAGTGAGGGGCTGTGGGTGAGCTTAGAATCATGGAATTGTTCAGGTTGGAAAAGATCTTTAAGGTCAAAGGATCAGACAATGGTTTGGGTTGGAAGGGAACTGAAAGCTCATCTCATTCCATGGGCAGGGACACCTCCCACTAGCCCAAGTTGCTCCAAGCCCTGTCCACCCTGGCCTTGGACACTTCCAGGGATCCAGGGGCAGCCACAGCTTCTCTGGGCAACCTGTGCCAGGTCCTCCCCACCTTCCCAGCCAAGAATTCCTTCCCAATATCCCATCTAACCCTGCCCTCTGGCAGTGGGAAGCCATTCCCTGTGTCCTGTCCCTCCATCCCTTGTCCCCAGTCCCTCTCCAGCTCTCCTGGAGCCCCTTTAGGCCCTGGAAGGGGCTCTCAGGTCTCCCTGGAGCCTTCTCTAGGATGAACAACCCCTCATATTGGCATCTAAATTGCTGTCACCATGGAATGTGGGGAACTTTTTGGCTCACTCTATTGCTTCAAATTTCTTCCTGGAGTTGGGATGGATTTACTCCGGATCTGCTCGTGTTGGATAACTCCTGGCTGTGTCAGGGAGCTCTGTGGCTGCTCTGCTGTCCTTTGTCCTTGCAGTCAGTTGGAAGCAGCTGAAATCCATTCCCTGCAGCTGATGTGAGGTGGTCCCCTGGTCCTGGCTGTCCTGCTGTTGGTGGCACCACCTGGAGCAGTCAGGGCTGAGCTGCCTCACCTTTGTTCCTGCCTGTTCAGGTCTCTTTAAGGAACAGGGAATGAATTGCAGTGAGATGAGTACAAGGAGAAAGGCTTGTAATCCAGGTTTCAAAGGTTAACCCTGAATGTTTGGCTGCAGGAGCCAAGGAAGACTCGTTTAAGAGGAAACAGATGGAAATAGTAGCAGGTTAGAGCATAAAGAGGTGAGGGATCACTGCTGGGCTCGGGCTTGAATTCCAGCACCGCCTCATTCCCCGAGAGCTGGGTTAAGTGAGACATGTTGCTGCTCAACATTCTCTTTCTGCAGCCTCTAGTGCCAATTTTACCCTTTCTAAAAAGTTTAAAATTTAGAGACAAGTATTTGCTGGTTGTTTTCTACTTCAGCACCAAATCATTTTGCAATCAGTGCTCAAGCATCTGCGGTGGGGTTTCAGATGGAGGGGGAGGTTGGCATAGATTGTGCTCTGAACCAGCACAGCCCCCATAAAAGCCCCTTTTTACAACTGCTGTGCACTCTGGATTTCCTGGTTTAACAGCCAGAGAGTCAGGCTAATGTGTTTGCTATTGCAGGAGGCAACAACTGGCAAAGTGGTTATTTCCTAGAAACAATTTGAATCCGTGTCTTTAGATGGCCACGGGAGCACACGACACTTCTGGCGTTAGAACCCGACCAGGAGCACGACAGACAGTGGCAATAGTGGGGGGAAAAGGGAAAAATGACCAGTAAAGCAAATGTGGGGGTGATTTCATTTGTGTCTGGGTTGCAGCTGGTGGCTGGCATGCCGTGCTGCAGGGAGGGCTCTCGCAGTCCTGTTGCTCTTGCACGACACCGACACAACATTTTGCTCTCAGTTATTTCTCAGAGGGCAGGAAAAATGTCCAGTTTGCCTCAGTCTGTGCCCTCACGCCTGAAGGGGCTGCTTTGCTGCAAGCACAGCTCTTTCTGTTTGCTTTTGAGCTCAGATAAGAAGCTTAAAGCTTCTGTTTTTCTGTTAGGAAATGCTCTGCCTTGGTCCCAGAGTGTTTGTGTTGTTCCGTGGCTGAGTGAGGAGGATGTCTGGAGGCTTTACAGTTACTCGGTGCAGTTCTGTGAGTAGCTGATACAAACATGAGGAAATGGGACAGTCTTTACCATCTTTTTGGAGTGAAATGGTGTCCTGCTGTTTGTTACAAAGGTGTGCAATGAGTACACACCGAGGTGTGGAGCAGAAGGAAACACAGTAGAGAAAATCAAAATATTCACTTCTCTTTTTACTTCGCGGCCTGAGTTTGCCACCTTTGGAGGTTCAGATGGACATGAGGAGAGTAAGATGCTGCAGCACTGGAACAGGGCATGGGAGAGGCAGGGAATGTCCATCCTGGGGCTGTCAGCACAGAGCTGGACAAAGCTGTGGCTGAGCTCATCCACTCCCGCGGTCCCTGTTCAGGAGGGTCCCTGTTCGATTGGATGGTGAGGAACCATCATTTCATCTGCTAAAGCATCACCAAGAGCTTCTGTGAGCCAGCAGAGCTACAGCAGCTCTGGGTTTGTGGCATTCACAGAATGCTGGAATGACTTGTGTGGGAAGGGAACTTTAAAGTCCATCTCATTCCATGGGCAGGGACACCTTCCACTATCCCAGGTTGCTCCAAGCCCTGTCCAACCTGGCCTTGGACACTTCCAGGGATCCAGGGGCAGCCACAGCTTCTCTGGGCAACCTGTGCCAGGGCCTCCCCACCCTCCCAGCCAAGAGTTCCTTCCCAATCTCCCATCTCTCCCTGCCCTCTGGCAGTGGGAAGCCATCCCCTGTGTCCTGTCACTCCATACCCTTTTCCAGAATCCCTCCTGACATCAGCCATGAGTTTCCTGGTCCCTGGGCTGGAGGGGGACGTTTCATCCCTGCTGCCTTCGTGCTGTCAGTCCATCATTTTGTCATATTTGCTGAGGTTGGTTATATTTCTAGGAAGGGAAGGGACTGACTCATTGGCATAGCACACAGGTCATGGCTTCCCCTTGAATCATTTAGTCTTGCCAAGGAATATCTTATTGATTAGAAATTGTTTCCGTGGCTATTGGGGGGAAAAAAATAGAAGGATATATCCTGGTGGCTGGAGTGAGCAGATGGGAAGCAGGATCCTGCTCCAGGCTCCTCCAGTGCTTTTCTGCATCAGCATGAGAGAATAATTTTCATGAATTTTGCTCTCTAGGTAGAGATTACATTTATTTTGAGTTTTAATAGAACAGTAAACTCAGTTTGTAGTAAAAAGTTATTGTGTATGATGGGAAAAGCTGTTGGAGGAACTCAGGGATCTTTGCCTGCTCTGTGCTTGGGATGTGACCGTTGTTAAGTCACTGAACTGTGGGCAAATGCTCTGCAGCTAAAAATTGGGAAACAACTAGAAAATTGCTGTTCCTCTTCAGTGTGTTGAACCTGAAGTCAGTTCTTTGCTTGCCCTGGAAGGAATGATCCCACAGTAACAGCATCCTGGGCTTTGGGTAAAATTCCTCCCAGGGAGGGTACAGAATTGTTGAAAGAGGGAGAAATGTGTTTAGCATTAGATATTAGGATGGGTTGGGGTTGAGGTTTGAGCCAAAGCATCTGACATTTCTCCTTGGTTTTCCTTACCTCAGGAGGAAAACAACGTGCCTTTCAATTCCCTTTTTCTTCCCTCTCTTTTTAAAAACAGAAGCCAGCTGCTTCTGATGCTTTCAGGTCTTAATTTGCTTTCCTGGAGAAACACATCTTATGTGAGGGGTGAGGGGAGAGATGCTGAGGAGTTGGCAGTTCCCCCAAAGCCCTATTCTAGTTTTCCCTGCTATTGATTTTGATTTTCTGGGACACAAGGGATGCACGTTCCATACTCTGTAGTCCATCACAAGTTTATCTGGCTTAGCTGGAGGGCTTTGTTCAAGCAGGGCTTGCTCACACACTGTATTTCTTATTTATTCCCCAAAATAACCCAGTTTTTGGCCATACCACCTCTGAGGGACACTCTGCACTTTCAGAGGGGGGAAGACAAAGTTCTTGGCTCCTGTGTGTCCCTTCAGGGCTCTAAATGTCAAGATTAATAGTCAAGGTTAATAAAATATCTGCCACAACTGTGCCAGCCTTGCTTAGAAGCTGCTCCTTGTCATGGAGGTGGGGGCTTGGAATCATCAACTCCAGTGGGAATGGGGAGGAAGGGATTTCAATTTCTGCTCCTCAGTGGGAATGTTTCAGCCTGGCCTGGCCTCTCAGAGCATTAAAACAACCTCTGTGTGTTCACTGGGAGAACTTCCCACAGGGAGATGCTTCCTGGAATGTTCCAGGCCAGGTTGGATGGGACTTGGAGCAACCTGGACTAGTGAAAGGTGTCCCTGCCTGTGGCAGGCGATGGGATGGGATGAGCTTTAAGGTTCTTTCCCACCCAGACCGTTCCAGGATTCCCTGTTGGCTGCTGCCTCCATCTCCTGGGCCAGGAGGGGGGAGGAAAACCCCCCTAAAACTCAACTTTTCCCTATTTTCTGGCTTTTTTTCTCCTCTCTTTCCCTCTTTTTTTTTTTTTTGAAACTCATCCACTGCTCTCTACCACACTGCCTCTGCTGGTGGAATGTGTTTGTTTTCCTGAGGAGGTTTGAAAGTTGCTGCTTTCTTTCCTCCATTCTCCCTGAAAATTTCTTCCTTCTTTTATGAAACCTGTAAAAAATTTTGTGGGGGGAGTTACTGGTCTGAGTTATTAAAACTTGGTTTTAATTAAACAACAGTTCCTGTTAGCTTTGAAGCTCTCACTGCTGATCAGTTAAAGATATATATTTATATCTCTATCTCTGTCTTTATATCTATATGTGGATTTTATCTATAACTTTTTGCACTATCCACTCTTTTTAGAGATGCCCTTTTTGCAGTCAGACTTTGGTGAATTTGAAAAGAATTCATTGTCTTGTAAGGTCGGGATCCCAAAAGGGATCCCTGAGCTTTGCCCTTTTTTTAATGGCTTTAATCATTATCCTAAGCCTCAAAAATGCTGTGCCTACAATAGCTAAGAACTGCCTCTTTTTAAATAAAATAGAAATTTAAAAAATAGTTCAGTGCAGAGTATTGGAGTTACAGTTTCTTCATGTGCAGAAATTTGGCACCAACTGAATTTCCTGTTGCTGTCGTGTTTATTTTTCTACTATTTTAATAAATACAGGGTCATTTTTTTAAAATGTATATTTAAATAATTTTTATTATCGGAGGAAATTGTCGTAGTGATTATTGATCTCATAAAATTTCTATAAATCTGCATTTAAAATAATAAACCATCAAATTTCTGATAGATACAATCCCCCAACTAACCCGAGTGGGATTGGGATCAGGCTCTGCATAAGAATATATTCCTTTATTTGTCCCAAGGTTTGTTTGGAGCTTCCTCTCTGGAGAGTAAAATGAACGCTCCATGCCATGGTGTTTGTATAATTCCTGCAAAACTGAAGTGGCTTTTCTACATTTTTAATATTTGGCACTGGTATCAAGTGTTCAAAATTGCTTTTTAATCCTCTGATTGCAGAATTTGGCTCTCTCTGATGCGTCTCCGATTTCTCCTTAACAGCAAATGATTTATAGCCACCCCTTCTCAATCATCTCTTACAGCTTTTTACTGTAATAGATGAGATTTTTAAGCAAACCAAAACCCAACCCCGACAAACAAAAGAGCAGGAGAATGAATTTGTTTCCTCAGAGCTGTTTTTTTTTTCCGAGGGATAAAATTTTGCAAACACCCAAACGATGTTTTCCTTGAATGTTTCTCATTTCCGTGCATTTCATTTCTGCTCTTTATGTTTGTTTTTAAGCAGCTCCGCAGCTATTTAGCAACTGTTTTCTCTCCTCTTTAACATCCACTTGTCTTCACTGAAACTCATCCCCAGCAAGAGTTGTTATTGTAGTTGTTTTTTAGGCATTTTCCTGCCCCTCCTGGAAGATTTTTAAGTGTGTTCACTGAAATGTTCCAAGTTTCTGAGGAACCTTTTTTGAATTTTGCCTTTTTTCTTCTTATTATTCTACAGTGATGAGTTTGTTCACTTGCTTTTTTGGAGGTGGCACCGAAATCTGGGAGAGCTGACCCTTGAGATGAGACTTTTAGAATGAAATATTGGTTTAATCTCCTCATAGACATTCATAAATTTGCTAATGGGTGTGGTATGCAGCAAAATGTTGGTTTTCTCCATGCTGTGCACGTTATTCCATGGGATTTTTTTTTTTTTTAGTGCATCCTTCAAAAGCTGCATGAAAGGCACTAAATCTTTAGGCTTTGGCTGTCACCACAATGGATCAACTGTAACCAAAATGATCCATTCCAACTTCCAGTTCTACCTAATATCCAACAAAACCCCCTTTTCCCTCCCCGCTGGGTGGAACAGGTAATTACTGTAGCAACCAGAGCCTAATTTGAAGGGTTAGTTGTTAATTAAAACACTGCAGAGGTGTAGGGTTGTCTTTTGGTGTAACCAAAGCTCCCATTCAAAGTTCATTAATCACTTTGCAGTTATTGTGCTGGGGAAGGTCAGGACAGTCAAGCTGCCTGGAGTAAACAAATTCCTGGCCTTGCAGAGCCACCCATGGGCCCGGTGTCCCTTTGTGCTCCAATTCCCAGCCATAATTAAATGTTAAATTGGTGCTGTCAGTGCTCTGTAAACCAAACCAGGGGCCTGCCCTCTGCTGGAAACTCAACCCAAACTTCCACGGATGAATTAGCGTGCATCATAATTAAATCATCGACTCTTCCCTTTTAATTCACTTGGAAACAGGAGATCTCTTCCCATGGAAAAAGGCTCAGCTTTCCTGACAGCCTAATTAAGTTGCCAGCCTGGCCTGGGTGGGCCCTGCTCAGCCAACAGACGTGGAGCATCTCCTCTCAGCCTGGTCCTGCTCTCCTCAGTCCTGCTCCTCTCAAGCCCACAGTGTTTTGCCACTCTTGATTCATCCCTAGTTACAGCAAGTTCATGGATTCATGGATTATTCATCCGGCTCCTGCTCTGTCAGAGCTCCCACAGATGATCCTCCTTCCTGGGCTGATGTTAAATCACATTGATTATTTTTTGTTGTTGTTGTTGTTCCTAAAAGCTGATGATGCCACATAAATGTTCTTCCAGGAGTTATTCAATTAAGGTGAAGTTTTTAGAAACTTCTGAGCTATTAACAGGAATTATAGAAGAGCTCAGGGTTATAAATAAGATTAAACAACAACTTCGCCCTGTCTGGGTGTGATTTTTTGCATGAAAAAACCCAACCATTAAAGCTTTTCTTCTTCAGTAATAATTGCTAGAGGTAGAGAGTGGTAAAATATTATAATTCTTTAAAGTTAGTGCCACATATATGACATTATTGAGTGTGGTGCCATAAATCAGTGTGAGACAGTAAAACTAGTGAAGAGGAAAACCTTTAATGGTTTTGTTTTTATGCAAAATTACATTGGATTTTGAATAGGTTGTGTTTTTTTTCACCTGCCTTTATTTTCTTACATCTTCATGGGTAGGAGTAGGCAGGTCATTGTTAAATAGCCAGTTATAAATGTTTGTCCACAGGAAATGAAGAAAAACTGCTGTTGAAATACTCTGCAAAATTATTTTGGGTACATGTGAACATGAACAATAATTCTTTCTAACTTTATATGCCAATACTGATCTTAAATAGCAACACAGGAATTTAATTTTGCTGATATTTTCTGGGGGTCTTAGGTCATGATAAAGAATTGGTCATAACCTCTTTTAAATTCACTTTAATATTTATATCTGAGTGTCCCACTGTCTTCCCACTGAAAACACCCACAGGACTGGCACATTTGGGAGCTAAACCTTATTTTCCATGAAAATTCTGAATAGTGGTTGTTTCCTAATTGATTTCATTGAAAGGAAATGGGAAAGGGGATAAATTCAAGGCTGGACTCAAAGATTTAAGGTTGAACTTGATGATCTTGGAGGTCTTTTCTGACCTAAATGATCCTGTGATTCTGTTAAATTCCCATTTAAAGTTTGATATTCTTCTGTATCAAAATCTTCACTGTGTTTATTTTACATCAAACAGGCAGATACAAACCCTGATAAATATTTAATTGTAAATACATCCTTTTGGTCGCTTGTTTTCACCAGTTTTCCTTGAGAAATGCTGTCTAAAATTGGCTTCACATAAAACATCTGAGCTC
This sequence comes from Lepidothrix coronata, assembly GCF_001604755.1. Lineage (NCBI taxonomy): Eukaryota > Metazoa > Chordata > Aves > Passeriformes > Pipridae > Lepidothrix > Lepidothrix coronata. The sequence continues at coordinate 442,740 of NW_016690356.1, read as the reverse complement.
CAAGTCATTTTTCTGTGAAATCAAGTTGCACAAATGCATAGAGGAAATTGTATGTGATCTAAAAATATTTCATTTTATTTAATTTTTATTTAATTTGTTGAATTATTTAAAATTAATTTCATTTTTCCCTCTCACGCAGGGCATACCATGTCCGTAGTGGAAAAATACTGGCAGTAAAGGTAAGAGATTCCAGTAATTTTCTTTCTTTCCAATCTTTCCTGACCTTGATTTCCTTCCCTTCCTTCTGATGGTTGGATCTCTGTTTGGTTAATGGCATTAAAATCCATGTTGTTTGTGCAGGAACCCCTCCATTTTAGTCATTGCAAATGAGCACAGATTCCCAAAAATCCAGGTTTTTTTCCCCCCAAGGAACAGCTCTTCCTGGATCTGGGCTTGGGTGAGGAAGCTGCTTTTCCCTGGTCTCTTCTCCAGTGCTTCCTCAAATGAGCTTTTCCAAGCTTGGGGATGCCCTGGGAACCTGCCTGGAGAGGAGGTGGAGCACCAGGAAATCCAGGGAATTCACACAGGCAGGAGGATCAGCGAGTTCACCCTTTGCAAGGTTAATTGAAATCACCTCCCTGTGGCAAAAAAAAACCCCTTTTTTCAGCAATTTCACCTCCTTTTTCCCTTCGAGTCCATGGGTTTGGTTATTCCTGGTGGATAATGAGCATCCTGGAGATTTGGGAAACTGGGTTTTCTTGTAGGTTCTGCTCATGCTGGGCCTGTCACTGTCAGTTATGTTTGATTTGGGGTGATTTCAAAGAGATATTAAATCAATATGTGTGTTATAAATAGACACGGTTTCAATATATAACACATTTATATAATATATATGTTATAAATATAACAAATAATATATAACTTACATATATACATGTGTTATAAATATATGTAGTTTAAAATAAGGTGCTCATGAGCTGGAGGGAAACCTGCTCTAATGGTGATTGTGTCAGGTTGCTATTGAAAAAATTACCCAAATCCTTCATATTTATTTGTTTGTTTGTTTGTTTGTATATTATATACCTTTCTATATAATATATATTTTCATATAATTTACATTATATACAGTTTATATTGTATATAATTATAATTACATGTAATTATATATCTATAATATATATAATTATAAATATTATATCTGTAATATATATCATTATATAAAGTATTTACTTAAATTACTTATGTCTTGGCTTAAGCAGCAGTAAAAGAGGATGATAATTCCAACATCTTGGAATGATCATCACAGTGGATCCAATGTTTTGACAGAGGATTCCCAGGATAGGAACATCACTGGGTGGGTCTGTTAAAGCAGAATTCTGCATTGTTGGGACTTGTTAAAAAGATAATATAAGGGTTTGATAGGAGAAGCTAAGATTCCAAAAACCTGTTGATTAAAATGCTTTCAGCAGGTGGATAATCTTACAAATAAAACAAACAGAATCCATCACATAACACCTCTGTTACGGGCCAAACTACGTATTTTACGTGGAGGATTTAATGGCTTTTTCAAAGGTAACTTTCTCCCAATTAAAGGGCAAAACCCAGGTGAAAAATATGAGGGTGCCCTGGCTCCTTTCCATCCCCCCACTGCTTTGAGCTCCCCCTGCTCTTAAGCTGGCATTTAAATGGACCATTTGATTAATCATTTGTGCACTGCCTGTAATACTCCCGAATTTCCTCGGAGTTGTACACACTGTAAAAGACAATTATGTCACCACAGATTAAAGGAGGGAATTAAAGCAGAATAGCAGCTTAATTTGACCTGTGATTTGGCTCTGGTTCCCTTCAGTGCAACGTGTGCCACTCCAGCAAATAGCTGAAGTCATCCCTGACAGCTCGTGATGAATTGCTGTATTTATACTGTATATTTTAATAGCCTCACGCTAATTTAAATTGAGCACAGAGTAAATTATCATTCAGTCACTTGGCTGCTTGTGTTTAACTCGACAGCTCGTCCTTATTTGTCCTGGAGGTGCAGTGGGGAGCAGAGGGAATGTGCTCAGGTGTCCCTCTGGGAGATTAACCCTTCTCACTGGGAGGTGGGGTTCACCTGCACTCTGAGCGTGCAAAGGGACTTCAAAATCGTGGTGTTTGGGCAAAAAGCTGATGGGGAAGGTGGAGGTTGAGGAGGGAGATGGAGCTTGGTGAGGGAGATGGAAGTTGAGGAGGAAGATGGAGATTGAAGAGGGAGATGGAGGTTGAGGAGGGAGATGGAGGTTGAGGAGGGAGATGGAGGTTGAGGAGGGAGATGGAGGTTGAGGGGGGAGATGGAGGTTGAGGAGGAAGATGGAGCTTGAGGAGGGAGATGGAGCTTGAGGAGGGAGGTGGAGCTTGAGGAGGGTTTCTGGGACTCTATGAACTTGCAGCCAAATCCTTCTTCACAGCTTCTTCCTTGGCTTTCAGGATGTTTTTGTGTTGTTTTTTATGCTTTAACACTGTTCCAGCCCATGCTCAGGTATCCTTAAAAGTTGCTTCACCCATACAAAATAGGCTTGGAAATTTGATACACAGGGAGACGATAAAAGCAGATTAAGGTGCTACATAGATAATTTTTCCTCTCTCTCTGCTGTAAATAACGTAATGTTCCTCCAGCCTTGACATCAGGTGGTGTCACAGCAGCCACACGTGTTCAGGTGGAAGAAAACAATTCTGTGCAACATAAAGGGAGACTCTGATCCCTCCTCATTTATTTTGGGATGACACATCCTTGCCATTCCTCTGGATGTGCCCTACCTATGGTGTCCTGACCACCTGGAAGTTGAGAAGCTCTGCTTTTCCAGGTTATCCTGCTTTTCCAGGTTATCCTCACTATTAGAATAGCGAGGATAATTGTAATTTTGTAATTAGAGTTAATGCAAATCAGCCCAGGAGCTTTCCTCGTGCCAGGGCCTGGCTGATGGGATGTCAGGGATATATTTGGTGCTGATCATGCTGAGCAGTCACTGCTGGGGTCAGGGAAGCCTTTGCCTTGAACAAGTCAGAGAAATTTCTCACTGGGAGTAGAATTTAGTGAGATAAAACTTGAATTTTTTACTATTGACGAGGTGAAATTCTGGTGATATTCCATGAACAAAACTAATGGGATCCCAACAAAATATTTTCAAGTTTTCCACGCTGGAAAAAATGTAAGTGAATATTGTTGGCAAATGATTATTGATCTGGACAAGTGTGTTAAAGGTTTCTTGGCAGCCCTGTATTACACTTACAATTTAGTTTAGTGACAGCTTTTAGAAATAACCCCAAAGCAAACTCTGCATAGAAGCAGGTTATTGGTTTTTCTTTCAGGCAGATTTTGGTGCTGCAAAATGTGTTTGGAAATGGGCTCCCCGAGTTCTGTGTTGTCAGCAGAATATTCAGCCTGTGATGTCTGTGCTGCTAATTCTGCCAATTGACTGAATTCTGCTTCCCTTTAGCTTAAAATATTAAACTGTGGAATATTGGGTGGGTGCAGCCTGAGCCTGGCTTAGTTCACTGGGAGCCCAGTTTGGTTTGTAAAGTGGGGCTTAATAACTGAGTGTGCAATGACTTGTTTGTTTAATTGGACTCTCAGTGCCTTGTTGAGAGAGTCTGTCCTGAAAATCCTGAAAACTTGTAACTCCAGGCAGCTCAGCCCACTTGGACTCCAGTGCTTGGTGTTTTAGCCCTGGTTAGCAGTTAAATGGATGAGAGAGAAGGGCAGGGATGAAGGAAACAGGAGATAAACTTGACAGTGAACAGCTGTTTTGAGCTCTGGCTGCTCCAGGTCAGGTTGTTTTCCGAGGGCTGGAGCCCCCCTGCTCTGGAGCCAGGCTGGGAGAGCTGGGGGGGTTCACCTGGAGAAGAGAAGGATCCAGGGAGACCTGAGAGCCCCTTGCAGGGCCTAAAGGGGCTCCAGGAGAGCTGGAGAGGGACTGGGGACAAGGGATGGAGGGACAGGACACAGGGAATGGCTTCCCACTGCCAGAGGGCAGGGATGGATGGGAGATTGGGAAGGGATTGTTGGCTGGGAGGGTGGGGAGGGGCTGTGATGGAATTCCCAGAGAAGCTGTGGCTGCCCCTGGATCCCTGGAAGTGTCCAAGGGCAGGCTGGAGCAACCTGGGCTAGTGGAAGGTGTCCCTGCCCATGGCAGGGGGTGGGATGGGATGAGCTTTAAAGTCCCTTCCCATCCAAACCATTCCAGGATTATCAGCCCCATCCTTTCATTTCCCTCCTTTGCTCCTTGCTCATTAAAATATTGTTTCCCCTATCCCTCTCTTTCCTTTTCTCACATCAGGAGAATTAATATGTGGATCTTCAGTTGATTATTTTGAATCATTCTTGTACTTTTTGTGTCAGCTCTGCTCATATCTCTGTGTTCTTGTGTTTTAGGTCATCCCCTTAGATATAACACTGGAACTCCAGAAGCAGATCATGTCAGAGTTAGAAATTCTTTATAAGGTATGTATAAGTTTTTATAATTTTCATTGTTCCTTCTTTAATTTTCTTGCAGCAAATTTTCAAAGAGAACTTCTCTCTCTTTTTTCTTTCTTTTCCCAGTGTGACTCATCGTATATCATAGGATTTTATGGTGCTTTTTTTGTAGAAAACAGGATTTCATTGTGTACAGAGTTCATGGATGGTGAGTTGTGTATTCAGTTTGCTTCTGATTGCTAAGAATTTAAATGGGAAAATTATATAAAGACGTGCTTTTGTCGAATGGAGTGGTATGACTTGAAAATGTGAAGTATTAATAACTTTGCAGGGAGTTAAAAAACCAGAACAGGGATTGGGATCGTGCTGAATTCTCCATGAAATGCTGCATTTTCCCCGTGTGTAACTTCCCTCACTTTTATTGAAAATGTAAATAGAAGAGAAATAAATGCTGCCTTAATTTGTGGGTTGATATTGGAGCCTTCCTTCCAATCTGTCCTCACTGGCAAAACAGCTGTTCCTCACTCCCAGGGTTTTGATAGCCAAAACAGATTTTCTTTTAAAGAAATCTATTAACCCAATGTCCTGTGTGTTTGCAGTGGAAATAGTCTCTTAATTGCAAGACAAGGAGTTATTTTCCAACACAGCTGTTTGCCAGCTCTGTGCTGACTTTCTTTCTGAGTCTTCTCCTGATTCCCTCCCCACTTGAATCCTCGGACCAAGAGCAACCCCACATCCCCACAGGCTGATCTTGCTGTTGTTGCAGAGGTGTAGCAGCACTTGGCTTGGAAATCTTGGGAATTCTTGGAGAAAAGGGCAGGGAAAATCCACTGATAACAGCAATTTATAATCCTTGCTGGCCTGTGTGAATGAGTTCTGAGAGCAGCTCGTGGCAGATGCTGTCCCTGCGTGTCTCGTGCTCGAGAAGCCTCTTCACAGCTTAAAACTCTTCCCATCACAAGCAAAAGTCTGTTCCTCTCCCCAGGGTTTTCTTAGGAGCCAGCATTTTATGCCCTATCCAGGTTTTTCACAAAGGCTCCTCACTTAAGCTGGGTGTAAAGGAGTAAAGATCTGACACGTGATTTCCTGCCACAAAGCCTTTCCCTCCCCAGGAAAAATTCCCAAAGCCAAATGAAACGTCACCGAACAGCTTCTTTCTTTCTGGATAAAGCCTTTTAGGGTTTCATGGTGCATTTTGTTTTCTCCCTGTTCAAATGGCCTGTTATCACTGTTATTTCTCCCTTTTCACCCTCACTGCCTCCAGCCCAGTGATTGCTGCACCCTCTTTCTAAGCCAGGAGTGTTTTCTCAGACCTTCTGTCTTTGAAAAAAGTATTTTATTCAAAAAATTCAAGCCCCCAAGTTAAATTCTTTGCTTGTTCTGCTGCTGGGTGACTATTTGCCCTTTCTCTGATCTTCCCTGCAGTTACACTCAGACTTACAAGGCTGTGTAAAGCAGTAGTTACACACAGTCAGGAAGCATCTGCTTGTGCCAAAACGAGCATCTGCCTGGAGTTTGTCCTTTCTTTCACTTCACAGAATATTCTGAGTTGGAAGGGACCCACAAGGATCCTTTAATTCAGATATCTGTTTAAACATTATGGACAGAACTGCTTGCAGGTCTGAATTCTTGCTTGAAAATATTTCAGCTTTTAGGGTCTGCATCCCTTATGGTGGTGCATAAATTCCTTGGAATTATCCTGGACATGACCTGCTCTGCCTCATGTTGTGCTCTCCTTCTGGCAGAAAGCCCCAGCAATCACTGAAAGGAAGAACAAAATGCAAATAAATGGACCTTGCCTTTTCTTTTCCCTCCCTCAGACCTTTAATTTTCATGCATGAGGATGCAGGTAAAGAGAAGGAAAAAAACACTTTCTCGTCCTGCAGATGAAGAGCTTTAACCTTGTTAAATTTTTAGCCCTTTTTGTCTGTCCTAGGCCAGTTTATATTTCCTGAAGCCATATCCCATGAGCCTGGGCCACATGACAGGGATTTACTTTATGGATGACAAGGATACAGGTGGATCTGAGTCTTTTGGGGAGGCCCACGTGGGTAAAAAGGACCATTTTGGTGCTTCCCTGGCACCTCCAAGCAGGAAAAAGCCAAGGAACTCCAGGTCTGCAAATATCAAAGCACTGAGTGGCCTGGATCACCCTCCCACCAATGGGTTTTAAAGAGCAGCAGAGATGTGAAATGAGGCTTTTTTTAGATTTTACCCTTTTATATTTGTGGTAAAGTTGATGCTCTAAATAAAGGTGGTGAAATGCCCTATTGCCTTTTATTTATGTTGTTGCCTCTTTTCCTTGGAAGTGCTGAACACCTGCTAAATTCCCCTGGAAAACAGGTTATCAGGCTGTCCCTGCATGTCTCTGCAGGGTTGGGAGCTGGCATCACTGGATTTGGAAAAGTTGTGCTCTGCAGGATTCTTTCTCTGTGGAAGAATGGCAGATTTCCCCATTTGTTTGCAAAAAAGTGCTTTCCTTATTTTTCCTTATTTTTTTCCAGCAGCACCACCTTTAGTGCCAGCTCCAAGAGCCAGGCTTAGCAGTTTGGGGAGGTGAAAATAGAACTTTTTGGGGGGGTAAAACGTAAGGATGTGGTGTAAGGATGAAGAGGAACCAGCAGCCTTGTGTTTGGCTTTTGTAGAGAGCAGTGGGTGTCTGTGATTCTCTTATTTCCACTCAAAACCCCTTAGATTTCTGTTTAAACTGGGCTTTTTTATAATCCACAGGCCACGAGGGCAATACAAGGTGAAAAGTTAAATTTAGGGAATGAATGGTAGTTTGAACAACCTGGAATCAGAGCAACAATAGTGAAGACAAACAAACAGACCATTTCTGACAGCAGAGATGAGGAGCAAAACCAACCAGCACCACAAACCCCAGTAATTAGAATGAGAATTATTCTTATTTATACCATAATAAAGGCTGAAGGCTGGAATAAGGACCTCGTGACTGCCTTGAATTGCAGCATTTTGGGACAAACAGGGTTTATTTTTAAAATCTGAACCATGTCCATGTATTTTTCTTTTTTTTCCATTCAGCTTGGAGGTTTTTAATTCTCAATTTTAAGTTTGCTTTCTTGCCCAAGAGTTTGTGTTTTACCCCAGGGACGTTTTGAACACTGGTTTGATCACCAGTCTCCTTTGCAGAAGAGAAGGGAGACAATGCTTCCCAATTTTTTGGGAATGTCTCCATGAATGTGTGATGCTGGAAGGACAAATTATCCCAGATATCAGGTTGTGTCCCATATTGGAATTTACTGGAGTTTAACTTGCTTGCCTTGAAGGTTCTTTCATTTTCAGACATCAACCAAACCCTCACTGGTTTGATATCCAGAGAAAGCAGCTTTAATTATGTATATAATGATCATATTTGGTATCATGGAATGTTAGCAGCAGGTTCTAGGGACACAAGGCTTGGGATACTCTGGAATTTGAGGTCGACTCTTGCTTTTTGGGCTGATTTTGTTCTTCCCAAGGAGTTTCTCCCAGCCTGGTGGTTTGGAGTTGTCCAGTTTTGATATTCTGACCTGTGATGGGAGGTTTTCTAATATTTTTGAACTTGTGTTTTGAGTATTAAAGCTGCAAGCAAAAATCACCAGGGGAGGGGGAAGAGCCCCCAGTACTGTTTCATGTGTTTATTCAGAATTTGGGAGATTTTTGAGGTCACTTCTTTCTGACACAGTTATTGTTCTATCATTGATGGTGTTTTTTATTAATAACCAAGGCCTAGAAAACCCCTTGGGGCTTCAAATCTAGGGCAGTGTTTCATTCTGCATTACCTGAGCACGTGTTGTTTGTCCCTGCAGGGGGTTCTTTGGATGTTTATAGAAAAATTCCAGAGCACGTCCTGGGGAGAATAGCAGTGGCTGTAAGTACTTTTATTTCTTTTTACCTCTCAGTTCTTGGTTGTGCATTTAACTTATCCCTGATTTGAGTGCTCACCTGCCCCCCTTGGGACACTGAGGTCTCTCCAGGATCCGTGTCCTCGTGTCAAAGGGAAGGTCCTTCCTCTCTCCTGTGCAAAGGGACTTTAGGATTAAGGAAAAATTCCTTTTGAATGGCCAACACATGGCTTGCTGGAGGTTCATGAGGTAATTAGAGGGATGGAACACTTCTCCTGTGAGGAAAGCCTGGGAGAGCTGGGAATGTTCACCTGGAGAAGAGAAGGCTCCAGGGAGACCTGAGA